>NC_057751.1:15739918-15799341 GCF_004010195.1 Chiloscyllium plagiosum | reverse complement strand
AACCCTGGCAACATCCTTGTAAATCTTTTCTGAACCCTTTCAAGTTTCACAACATCTTTCCGATAGGAAGGAGACCAGAATTGCACGCAATATTCCAACAGTGGCCTATCCAATATCCTGTACAGCCGCAACATGACCTCCCAACTCCTGGACTCAATACTCTGACCGATAAAGGAAAGCATACCAAACGCCTTCTTGTGGTTCTGTTTGCAGTATGAAAACCAGGCGCGGGTCATGGGCCACTGGGGCACCAGTGGGTTGCTGCAGCATCCAGCGTTCTCCGATGCGTCGGGTAAAATAAGGCTGTCGAGAAAGGACTTCTACCCTCTCCGGGGCTGGCAGTGGGACGGAAAATGGACCATCGACCCTGAGCGGTGGTGAGTTTGCTTCCTGCCTTCTTGCAGTGGGGGGAGGGGGTCTTCCAAAGCATTGCGATTGATCATCATGCACACCTTTTTACTTGTGTTCACGGGACAAGGGTTTGTTTGGGCCGTCAGCGGGCACCTCACCCCGAAAGACGGCGTCTCCCACACAGCAGTGCTCCCTCGATGCCGCAGTGGGGCGTCAGTCTGAAGCACACCCTCACATCCTGGAATGGGACGTGAACCCATGACCTTTCTGACTCAGTGCTCCCTCGCAAGCCAAGGACGCGCTGTCGACCAGACAGAGCGACAAGGAATGATTGAGGGAGGGATGGGGAGTGCGTTGCATGCATTTGAGGTTGAGGACGGAGGAGGAGTGACAGAGGAATTTGGAAAGGGTCGAGTTGAGGATGGGTCACTGTCTCTGCATTTCCATGGACATTTTTGTCCAATTCTGTTTCTCCCTCTCTTTTACAGTTTGTTGTTTGACGCTGATGCAGGCCACAATGAATTCACTGACGAAGTTTACGAGAATGAAACCCATTTGGCTGGAGGGGAATGGAGCCCAGCCTTGGAACAGTGGACAGACAAAGTAGGTGTTTCACTCCTTCTGAGAAATCTGACCGAAATGTCCGCAGGAGTTAAACATGGCACAGGCAAGCACCTTGTGGTGGACTCTTGATGATTGCGAGAAAGAAAAGACTCATAGTTCCTATAATTGGGCCGGACTTCAGTCCAGCTCGTGGAGCTAAAAAAGGGCAGAGGGTCATATTGTCAGTCCGGAACAGAAATCCAGTCAGTCCCATTGCCCTACTCCTCCCTGCAGTTTATTTCCCTCAAGCACCTGTCTGATTTTATGATTTGGAGGTGCCGGTGTTGGACTGGGGTGCACAAAGATAAAAATCACACAACACCAGATTATAGTCCAACAGGTTTCATTGGAAGCACTCTGAAAGCTAGTGCTTCCAATTAAACCTATTGGACTATAACCTGGTGTTGTGTGATTTTTAAGTCTGATTTTATGTTGGAGTCATTCATTATCTCTGCTTCCTCCTTGCTCATGGGCTGTGAGTTCCAGCTCATTACCACTCGCTGTGGAAAAAAGTTTGATCGTACGTCCTCCCCTTCTATCTCTTGCCCAAAATATGAAATCCATGTCTCCCAAATAAGCTCTGCATCATCACGTGATGGGAACAATACTTCTCCGCCTCCCACCTGCTCAAGGAAGGCTATTATTATGCTGGAGAGGGTGCAGAAAAGATTGACTAGGATGTTGCCGGGAATGAGGGTTTGAGTGATGAGGAGAGGCTGGAGACACTGGGACTTTTTCACTGGAATGCAGGAGGTTGAGGCGTCACCTTTGAGAGGTTTTGGTGGGTGGTCCCTTTGGTTAGGGATTTCAAGACAAGGTGGCATATTTTTGAGGTGAAAGGTGAAAGATTTGAAAAAGGACACGAGGGGCAACCTTTTTTACACACTGAGTAATTTGTGTGTGGAATGAACTTCCAGAGGAAGTGGTGGATGCAGGTACACTTACAACGTTTAAAACATATTTGGATAAGTACAGGAATAAGACATGTTTGGAGGGGCATGATCCAAGCGCAGGCAGACGGGACTAGCTTTGTTTGGCATTATGGTCAGCCTGGACTGGTTGGACCGAAGGATCTGTTTCTGTGCTGTATCACTCAATATCTGAACGTGTCAGAATCTTGTCCAAATCCCCCCTCAATCGCCTTCACTTCAAGGACAACACCCCAGGCTTCTCCAACAGAAGCCTGTGGCAAAAATCATTCACCCCGGAACCATTCTGGTCCATCCCCGTCTGCACCATGTTGAGGACTCTCACGTCCTTCCTGAAGTGCAGAGATCAGAATTGGGCATTGTGCTCCACTTGTGGCCTTATCAGAGCTTTACTGTTGATACGTACAAGATGGGGAACACAGTTTTTGTTTAAATTAGATTACTTACAGTGTGGAAACAGGCCCTTCAGCCCAACAAGTCCACACCGACCCGCCGAAGTGCAACCCACCCAGACCCATTATCCTACATTTACCCCTTCATCTAACACTACGGGCAATTTAGCATGGCCAATTCACCCTAACCCGCACATTTTTGGACGGTGGGAGGAAACCGGAGCACCCGGAGGAAATCCACGCAGACACGGGGAGAATGTGCAAACTCCACACAGACACTCACCCGAGGTGGGAAATTGAACCTGGGACCCTGTGCTGTGAGGCAGCAGTGCTAACCACTGAGCCACCGTGCCGTTTTGATCACAGTTGCTTGAGAAGAGTTTGATGCAAATGCTCTTGTGTCCAGAGAGTGAGTGCTGGAAAAGCACAGCAGGCCAGGCAGCATCCGAGGAGCAGGAGAATTGACGTTTCAGAATGAGGCCTCATTCCTAATGAAGAGCTTATGCCCGAAACGTCGATTCTCCTGCTCCTCAGATGCTGCCTGACCTGCTGTGCTTTTCCAGCACCATACTCTCAACTCTGATCTCCAGCATCTGCAGTCCTCACTTTCTCCTGGCAAGTCCACCCAATGTTTTTTCTTTTGGATTTCAGAAAGGGAATAGACACTTGCCAGTGGAAGAGATTGAATGCCCTGTTGGGTGGGAATGGAAGGAGGACTGGATAGCAGATCTTTATCGGGCAGTGGATGAACATGGTAAGTAGGCATGTGCCAGTGGGACTGGCCAAAGACTTGGCACTATTGAACTGTAACTACCTTCTTTTGTTAAAGTTGATCCTTTCTGGATTATCGATGAATCTGGCTCCTGTTACCTCAACCCAGTTTTCAGTGTTATTTATCAAGGTCAGGAAACTGAGTGCTCAACTGCCCTTCTCTCTCAGTCCTTCAAGGCTTCAAGAACCCCATCCCATATGCTCTTCCTCATTACTGCATGCCAAAATTGTCATCTTTGTTCTGTGCATGAGACTTCAGCTCTGATTTAGGACATTGCATGTGTATGTTCTAACACACATAAATGAACACAGGGTCCAGGAAGGCATTCCATTTCAACACTGAGGCAACAGTGCACTGTCGGAGAGTCAGGACTAAAGGAGTGCTGCACTGTCACAGGGTCAGTGCTGCACTGTCACAGGGTCAGTGCTGCACTGTCACAGGGTCAGTGCTGCGGGAGTGCCGCACTGTCGGAGGCTCAGTGCTGAGGGAGTGCCACATTGTCAAAGGGTCAGTACTGAGGGAGTGCCGCACTGTCAGAGGGTCAGTACTAAGGAGTGCAGCACTGTCGGAGGGTCAGTACTGAGAGAGTGCCACGTTGTCGGAGGGTCAGTGCTGAGAGAGTGCCACATTGTCAGAGGGTCAGTGCTGAGGCAGTACTGCACTGTCGGAGGGTCAGTGCTGAGGCAGTGCCACATTGTCAGAGGGTCAGTACTGAGGGAGTGCCGCACTGTCAGAGGGTCAGTGCTGAGGGAGTGCCACATTGTCAGAGCGTCAGTGCTGAGGGAGTGCCACACTGTTGGAACATCAGTACTGGGGCAGCGGCGCACTGTTGGAGGGTCAGTACTGAGGGAGCGCCGCACTGTCTGTGTGTCTGTGTTGCTGCAGTGCAGCGCATCCTGAGCAACTGCACTGACGAAGCATTGCACTGTCAGACAACAGTGAAAGTCGATGGCCCAGTTGAGGGTGTCAATTTTCATATAAAGAAGTGAAGTGAGTGTAAAAGCAGTGTCTGCACTATTTCAAAGAGAGGCCAATATTTATCCCACCATGCTGGTCAGTGAAGCAGCCTACCTGGTCATATATACCTGCTGCGTGTTGGAGCCGTCTGTGCCCAACACTACAGCAGTGTCTACAACTCCAGGGGCCCTCACCAAGTCTGTGGTGTGAGTCCCTTTGACACCGCCCCTCTCCGGTTGCTGATTCCTCACCTTGGGGGGCCAAGGCGATTTGGTGGTTGTTACCACAACGTGCCCTCTGCTCCATTTTGCAGGATGGGAGTATGGAAAGGCTGTTCCACCAGAGACGATGCCAAGGCACTGGAACCCCACGGAGAAAGCCTACCACACAAACCGGCGACGACGGTGGAAGCGCGAGCGCATGAGGAAGCCTGATCGCTCTCGCCAGATGAAGGTGAGCTGTCACAGTATTGGTACGTGCCACGTTCGTGGGGATGGGGGGGAAGTGGGTTCCAGCGGTTATATTGGAGGAACCCATCTGCCGTTTGAAACTTTAAACCATTTCCCCCTACCTCGGGTGGACGTTGAGGGACCCTTGGCTTATTTTCAGAAAGAGCAGGGGACTTGTCCCTGGTGTCCCGTCGGTGGTTATTTTCCCCAAATAAACCAGCTCACCTTGTCGTCATCATGTCATCGTTGATGGGAGGTTGCTGTACTTTCGTTAGCTGCTGCCTTTCCCACATAACACCAACTCACCTGTGACTAAAACCCTCATCCCTGCCTCCATTCCCTCTTGACTTGACTATTCCAAAACACACCTGCCTGGTCTCCCACACTCTGTCGAGGTCACTCAAAATTCTGTGGCCTGTCTTTCGATGTTCAAGTCCACTTCCCCTGTCATCCCCTGCCCTAAGCTCCTCGTCAACGACACCTCGATCTTAAAATTCTCAAATTCCTCTGAGGCCTCATTCCCTCCCGAGCTCTGTAATCTTCCCGACCTTACACTCCTCTCCATTTATCTGCATTCATGGCCTCTGGAGCGATCCTGACTTTAATCATACCATTGACAGCTGTGCTGTCAGTCCCCTGGACTCCAAGTTCTGGAATTCCCTCCTTAAAACATTCTCATTTCACTTCTAAGTGTCCTGACTCTAACTTTAAGATCGTGATTGCTCTCACTTGATCAAAACAGTGCACCCTCAAGCCTTCACATCGAGTGAGGACGTGTGCAACCAGTCAGGGGCTTCCTTTTAGGAGCATTCCCAGGGCCGCACCATGACTATTTGAAACATTGGCGTTCCAATTTACGATCTGATGTTCCTCACACAGAGAGAAGAGATTGATCAGGATGGCTGGGAGTACGCCCCTCTGTTTGGCTGGAAGTTCCACATAAAACAGAACAAGGGAGACATTTACCGCCGCAGGCGCTGGAGAAGACGACTAATCCCCAAGGAGCAGATGGGCCCGGCGGCCATTTTCAGGCTGGAAGGCTCTTTGGTATGTTTCCCGGTGCTGTTAGGCGGTCAGTCACTTGCTCAACGGTACTTTGGGACCAAATTAGCTGAAACTTGTCAACCAGAAGAGAGGAGGGGTTTGCCAAAAAACTGACCCACACTGGTTGTTAGTAGATGACAGCTACGATAGCACCACAGAGCAGTGATCGGGTATAGATTTGCACTGCGTGGAAAGGGAGGTCTTTCAGCCTATCCATTGCCTGTGTCATCACCTTGAAAACACAATCCAGTTATTCATTTCTCCACTGCCCTGAAAATTGCCTGCATTTATCAAACTTTCCTTCTGAAAGTGGCGATAGAATTGGCCCCCAATACCCATTCAGGTGGTGCGGTTATTTTTGAAGGAGAATCAAAGTCCACCTTCTCCGTTCTCACCTCCAAACCATCGAATCCCTGCAGTGTGGAAGCAGGCTCTTCGGCCCACCAGTAAATGGAAGGTTTTGTGTACCATCCTGGGTTGAGTCCCCTCTGCATCCTCTCCAATGACTTGCATCCTCAAGCGCCCCAGCACCAAAATTTGGACACAATCCTTCACCTGAAGCCTTGCCAGTGAATTATGAAGTGTTAACGTGGCTTCATAGAATCATCGACACCTTAGTGTGGCAACAGGCCACAGCGACCCTTTCAAGAGCATTCCTCCCCGACCTACGGTCACCCTGCATTTCTCAAGGCTCACTTTCCTAGCCTGGACACTATGGGATAATTTAGCATGGCCAATCCACCCTCACCTGTACAACTTTGGATTGTGGGAGGAAACCCCCACAGAAACAGGGAGGATATGCAAACTCCACACAGACAGTCACCCCAGGGTGGAAACGAACACGGGTCCCTGGCACTGTGAGGCAGCAGCGCGAACCACTGAACCTTTCTGCCATCTATGCTGCCTTTCCTTGACATTTCTGAAAATAGTACCTACTCTTGATTGGACCTTTCCTTGGAATGTTTGATGGGGACAAAGTAGAGAGAACTTCACTTTCACATGAAAACAATACAGGCATCTTTATTCTAGGAGTGTTTGATGGGAAGAATGTAGGGGGAGCTTTACTCTGTGTCTAATCTCGTGCTGTCCCTGTTCTGGGTGTGTTTGATGGGGGGACAGTGTAGAGAGAGCTTTACTGTGTATCTAACCCCGTGCTGTGCCTGTCCTGGGGGTGTTTGATGGGGGACAGTGTAGAGAGAGCTTTACTCTGTATCTAACCCCGTGCTGTCCTTGTCCTGGGACTGTTTGATGGGGGGACAGTGTAGAGGAAGCTTTACTCTGTATCTAACCCCGTGCTGTCCCTGTCCTGGGATTGTTTGATGGGGACAGTGTAGAGAGAGCTT
The DNA here is from genome assembly GCF_004010195.1 of Chiloscyllium plagiosum. Classification (NCBI taxonomy): domain Eukaryota; kingdom Metazoa; phylum Chordata; class Chondrichthyes; order Orectolobiformes; family Hemiscylliidae; genus Chiloscyllium; species Chiloscyllium plagiosum. The sequence goes on along the minus strand of NC_057751.1, from coordinate 15,792,501 downwards.
TACTCTGTATCGAACATCATGCTGTCCCTGTCCTGGGAGTGTTCGATGGGGGGACAGTGTAGAGAGAGCTTTACTCTGTATCTAATCCTGTGCTGTCCCTGTCCTGGGAGTGTTTGATGGGGGGACAGTGTAGAGAGATCTTTACTCTGTATCTAACCCCGTGCTATCCCTGTCCTGGGAGTGTTGATGGGGGACAGTATAGATAGAGCTTTACTCTGTATCTAACCCCGTGCTGTCCCTGTCCTGGGAGTGTTTGATGGGGACAGTGCAGAGGAACCATTTCTCTGGTTCTAACTGTGGTTCTAACTGTGCTCTGTACGCAGTACTCGGTGTTACCACAGGCTGCCTGAAGTTTAAGAAGGGGCTGTAATCTCTGTAAAGCAGAGATGCTTCGCTTGATGAGTGCGAGCTGATACAGAGTGAGAGCTGCCTCGACATTTGGGTAGAGAATTGGTGGGTTGATGAGTGTTCGTTGAGGAAGTGCTGTGTGTGAGAGCCTGCCTGTTACCTTTTCTAGTGTCGGGAAAGCAGTGAGGTGCACCTAGAGGATCTTGAGGAACAGGAGAAGCCTGTTGGCCATCAGGAACTTTACGGGATGACTGCGCCCTTTATATCTTGCATTCTGGACCGTAAGTTTAAGGTGGTTTGCGAGAACTGTGGCACTCTCACCACTCCAGTGCTGTACTTATGGACTGCTTCATTGTCGTTTCACTGTGATATTAAACTGGACCCTCTCTGTCCACTCAAGAGGATGTGAAAGGTCACATGATGCTCATTGAAGGAGAGCTGGGCGAGTTCGCCCTGGTCAATATTTGTCCCTCAGTCGACATGACCAAACCAGATGATTCAGTCATTGTTCACCTTGCTTTTGGTGGGAGCTTGCTGCATGCAAACTGGCTGCCACATTTCCTGCCATACAGCACGGACTCCTCTTTGTGAAATTCTTCATTGGCTGTCCTGAGTTGGGGGTGAAAGATGATACGGAAATGCAGGTCTTTCCCTGTTTTCCCCTCCAGCCTTTAGATTACATTATCCACACGGATTGCGCTTCCAGTTCTGAGATTCACTTCAGCAAATTTCCTGTTGACTTGAGACTGAGGCATTCGGGCGGAAAGTATATATTTAAAGCATTACAATATTCAGCTCCCGTTTTAAGATGAAGCTTTAGGAGAAATTCAAACCAGAATCTCACTGAACCGAGAGGCAGGTTGTGGCCGACTTTTGTCTTGCGCTGATCAGGACAAATGTGCGAATGCCAAGTTTCAAATGATCGCTACAATTTATACTCTGATTGGCTGAGGCAAAAGCAACCGGCAACTGCAGGGTCCCTCCGACCTGCAGTAATTGCAAAAACGCACAAGTTGTTAATATTATTTTTGCAGGCAACACGTGGCCAGTAAGAGTTAACTTGCAAACCAATCAGAACCCCGCAGGATAAAATGTAGTGGGCATTTGAACTTTGGCATTTGTCCTGATGAACGTGGTGTTGACAACGTGTGTCTCCATTCTGTGATACTGAGGAAAAGAAAAATTCTTTGTTCAAACCTCAGTCTCAAGACAACAGGAAATTTGCTGAAGTGAATCTCAGAACTGGAAGCGCAATCCGTGTGGATAATGTAATCTAAAGGCTGGAGGGGAAAACAGGGAAAGACCTGCATTTCCATATCATCTTTCACCCCCAACTCAGGACAGCCAATGAAGAATTTCACATTGGAGTGTCCTGTTTTAACATGGTGGGATCAGAAGGACTCAACGAGTAATTGTGTGGTTATAGCATGAGCAGGATATCGGTCCGCTGGTCTCAGTGAGGGGGGAGGATGAACATTTTTGCACAATGGTTAGCGATTCTCTTGATCCATTCCAAACGCACAAGTTGTTAATATTATTTTTGCAGGCAACACGTGGCCAGTAAGAGTTAACTTGCAAACTGATCAGAACCCCGCAGGATAAAATGTAGTGGGCATTTGAACTTTGGCATTTGTCCTGATGAATGTGGTGTTGACAACGTGTGCCTCCATTCTGTGATACTGAGGAAAAGAAAAATTCTTTGTTCAAACCGTGATAATACATTGGAGTGTCCTGTTTTAACATGGTGGGATCAGAAAGACTCAACGGGTAATTGTGTGGTTATAGCATGAGCAGGATATCGGTCCGCTCGTCTCAGTGAGGGGGGAGGATGAACATTTTTGCACAATGGTTAGCGATTCTCTTGATCCATTCCGTCATCTTCTCTTCCTTTACACAGCACCCAATGCCTTCCAGTTTCGTGGCTACATTTATCAGGCAAGAGGTTTGCTCCCCACTGATATCAGCAGCTCTGCAGGTTAGTAGGTTAACAAGGTATAAGTTCTTAGATCTGTGTGCAGTCGGATGTGCAGGCGGTCCACATGTAGAGCAGGATTGTGCTCGTGTATGCTTTGTATCTAACCCCAGGCTTTATCTGTCCTGGTTGTGCATGGAGACAGCGTAGGGAACCTTTACTCTGCATCTAACCCTGTGCTGTCCCTGTCCTGGGAGTGTTTGAAGGGGGGGACAGTGTAGAGGCAATTTTACTCTGTATCTAACCCCGTGCTGTCCCTGTCCTGGGAGTGTTCGATCGGGGGACAGTGTAGAGAGAGCTTTACTCTGTATCTCACCCTATGCTGTCCCTGTCCTGGGAGTGTTTGATGGGGGACAGTGTAGAGAGAGCTTTACTCTGTATCTAACCCCATGCTGTCCCTGTCCTGGGAGTGTTTGATGGGGGGGACAGTGTACAGACAGAGCTTTACTCTGTATCTAACCCCGTGCTGTCCCTGCCCTGGGAGTATTTAATGGGGACAGTGTAGAGGGAGCTTTACTCTGTAGCTAAACCCGTGCTGGCCCAGTCCTGGGAGTGTTTGATAGAGGATAGTGTAGAGGGAGCTTTACTCTGTACCTAACCCCGCACTGTCCCTGTCCTGGGAGTGTTCAATGGGGGGACAGTGTAGAGGGAGCTTTACTCTGTATCTAACCCCGAGCTGTCCTTGTCCTGGGAGTGTTTGATGGGGACAGTGTAGAGGGAGCTATACTCTGTATCTAACCCCGTGCTGTCCCAGTCCTGGGAGTGTTTGATGGGGGACAGTGTAGAGAGACCTTTACTCTATATCTAACCCCGTGCTGTCCCTGTCCTGGGAGTGTTTGATGAGGGACAGTGTAGAGGGAGCTTTTTTACTCTGTATCTAACCCTGTGCTGTCCCTGTCCTGGGAGTGTTTGATGGGGGGACAGTGTCGATAGAGCTTTACTCTGTATCTAACCCCGTGCTGTCCCTGTCCTGGGAGTGTTCAATGGGGGGGACAGTGTAGAGGCAGCTTTACTCTGTATCTAACCCCGTGCTGTCCCTGTCCTGGGGGTATATGATGGAGGACAGTGTAGAGGGAGCTTTACTGTGTATCTAACCCCGTGCTGTCCCTGTCCTGGAAGTGGTCAATGGGGGACAGTGTAGAGAGAGCTTTACTCTGTATCTAAACCCGCGCTATCCCTGTCTTGGGAGTGTTCGATGGGGGGGACAGTGTACAGACAGAGCTTTACTCTGTATCTCACCCCATGCTGTCCCTGTCCTGAGAGTTTTCGATGGTTGGACAGTGTAGAGGGAGCTTTAACTCTATATCTAACCCCGTGCTGTCCCTGCCCTGGGAGTGCTTGATGGGGACAGTGTAGAGGGAGCTTTACTCTGTATCTAACCCTGTGCTGTCCCTGTCCTGGGAGTGTTTGATGGGGGGACAGTGTCGAGGGACGTTTACTCTGTATCTCACCCCGTGCTGTCCTGGAAGTGACACCTGTATTGGCAGGAAGTTGTGACTGTGGCATTAGTGAGTGTGATCCAGGATTCGATTCTGTCAGTTTCTCCTGCTGCAAAACAGGGTCATGCTTCGTGATTCTCACTCCATGGCGCTCTGGTCAGACGTATCATTGTCACTGTATGCATCCAAACAGGAGATATCCCGTACCCAGGGCTCTGACCTTTAATTGTATAATTTCTCCTTTTGTTTCAGACCCTTACATTCAAGTGTCACTCCTGCACCAGAGCAAACGCACAGACATTATCAGAGGGACTCTGAACCCTATCTGGGACCAGACGCTGATTTTTGAGGAGGTGGAAATCTACGGCAATCTGAGGGAAGTAGTTGAGTGCCCACCTTTTGTCTCGCTGGAACTCTTTGACAGTAACCGTGCAGTAAGTCACACTGCGCTGGGCCTTTCCTTCCGAAACTAAAAATCCCAGCCGTGCTTTGGTCTAATCTGTGACCTCGTGCTTGTGTTATTTCCCTTGTCCCATTCATTGGAGCTGAGAGCCAACTGGTCCATCTGGGCAAGCAGTCTGCTGGGCAATGTAACACTATCCACCAACAGCAGAGTTATACCATGTGCTGCCCTTGTCTGTTTCTGAAGCATGGTCTCATCCGCATCGCTCCCCTCCCCCCCACCGCCCCAATTTACTGGTTATTCCTTCCTTGAGAAAGTTGGCATTTTGTAATCTTGTGATGCATAACTTCAGTTTTGCTGAACAGCAAATATTTTATCAAAACCTTCCATCTTGCGCTCCTCAGGACAATTCGTATTAATACCAATTCATGGGTGACTCAACATTAATACCAAATGAGAGGAGAACACTGATTGGCTAATATGTGGACCCTGATTATAGAGCCATGGAGATGTACAGCATGGAAACAGACCCTTCGGTCGAACCTATCCATGCCGACCAGATATCCCGACCCAACCTAGTCCCACCTGCCAACACCCGGCCCATATTCCTCCAAACCCTTCCTATTCATATTCATATTCATTCCTATTCCATTCATGCCTTTTGACTGTTGCAAGTTAGTAGCCTCCTTGTGGATCATCACCAGTTCATGATGAGTGACAGTTAACTGCCAGGCTTTATTTACATTGTGAACCAGGCAGATGGACTGGGTGATCAAGACATTACCCTGCCTTGTGAATGGCTGCTACCTATTGTGTTGAATTGAAGCAGGCATGGTGTGGATATATGATCTTTTTGTCTGTAAAATCAGGGTCCCATGTATTAAGATAACTCCTACTACATGCCAGCGTGCCACAGTGTCTGTAAACGTTGTGGTAGAGAATATTCTGCAGACTGTGGAAAGCCACTCAGTCCAGCGATGTCTGTGCTAGCCCATTGGCAGAGATTTTCTTCTGTTCTTTGCCAAGCAGTGTTCCACAGGGATTGCTGATGAGTCCATTTTTTATTTGTCATTTATATAAACGAACATAGAGGAAGCATGGTTACTAAGTATGCAAGATTAATGGTATAATGGACAGTGAAGAAGGTTATGGAAGATTACAAAGAGATCTTGATCAAATGGGTCAATGGGCTGAAGAGTGACAGATGGAGTTTAGTTTGGATAAATGTGATAAATGATGAAACAAGCAAAGGCAAGACTTAGACAATTGAAAGTAGGGCCTTTGGTAGTGTTGTAGAACAGAGAGACCGAGAGATTGAAGTACGTAACTCCTTCAAGTTTGCATCACATATTGACAGGGTGTTTAAGAAGGTGTTCAGCATACTTGCCTGCATTGCTCAGACCGTTGAGTATAGGAGTTGGGACATTACGTTCAGGCTATTCAGAACTTTGGTCAGGCCTCTTCTGGGGTAGTGTTCAGTTCTGGTCGACCTGCTGTAGGAAGGATGCTATTAAGCTGTAGAGGGTTCAGAAGAGATTTACCTGAATGTTGCTGGGAGTGGAGGGTTTGAGTTCGGAGAGAGGCTGGACAGGCTGGGACTTCTTTCACTGGAGCACGGGAGGTTGGGAGGTGACCTTTCTAAAGGTTTATAAAATCATGAGGGGCACATGTAAGATGAATGGCAGATATCTTTTCCCTGGGGTGGGGCATTTCAAGACTCAGGGCATATTATTAAAGTGAGTGAAGAAAGATTTAAAAAGACACATTTTTTACACAGAGTGTGATTTGTGTGTGGAATGAACTCCCAGAGGAAGTGGTAAATGCAAATACAGTTAGAACGTTTAAAAAGCGTTTGGATATGTACATGAATAGGAAAGGTTTGAAAGGATATGGGTCAAACGCAGGCGGTGGGGGGACTAGTTTGGTTTGGGATTATGATCAGCATGGACTGGTTGGGCTGAAGGGTCTGTTTCTGTGCTGTATGACTCTCCGACTCTGATTGATGGGATGAGAGCGTCTAGGTCACGGCATGTAAGGATGCTAGACTTCCTTCCCCGAATGGTACCAGTGAACCAGATAGATTTTTCCAGCAATCCAACAGGTTGTGATTGCTCTTAATGAGATCCGATAATTTTATTCCAGAATTATTCATTAATTCTGTTTAAAATCTAACAGCCCCTACTGTGGGATTCAAACTCAGCCCTTGAGTTGTACCCTGGAGGTTGCTGCACAGGTGGCTAGAGTGGTCAAGAAGGCGTATAGTTTGCTTGCCTTCATTGGGCGGGGTATCGAGTCTAAGAGCTGGCAGGTCATATTAAAATTGTACAAGGTATTGGTTCAGCTGCATTTAGAATACTGTGTACAGTTCTGGTCACCACATTTCCAAAAGGCTGTGGACACTTTGGAGAGGGTGCAGAGAAGGTTCATGAGGATGTTGCTTGGTATGGAAGGTGCTAGCTATGAAGAGAGGTTGAGTAGGTTCGGTTTATTTTCATTAGAAAAAAGGAGATTGAGGGGGACCTGATTGAGGTTTACAAAATCATGAAGGGTATAGACGAGGTGGATAGAGACAAGCTGTTTCCCAGGGTGAAGGATTCAATAATGAGAGGTCATGCTTTCAAGGTGAGACGTGGAATGTTTAAGGGGGATGCACGCGGCAAGTACTTCACACAGAGGGTGGTGGGCGTCTGGAACACGTTGCCAGCAGAGGTGGTAGAGGCAGGCACAGTAGATTCATTTAAGATGTCTGGACAGATGCATGAGTAGGTGGGGAGTAGAGGGATACAGATGCTTAGGAATTGGCCGACAGGTTTAGACAGTGGATTTAGATCGGCTCAGGCTTGAAGGGCCGAAGAGCTTGTTCCTGGGCTGTAAATTTTCTTTGTCCTTTGTTCTATTTTCCCACTGCACTCTTTGACCCTTGATCGAGTTCATCCCTCACTGGGTGACTTGAATCCTGTCTCCCGTTCGGACCATGGAACTGATTGGTGCTCTGAGTAAAGTGGTGTTGGGAGAACGGGGAGAAGTGCTGATGTTTCCTCCTCTGTTTTGACAGAGCAAACACGAATATTTGGGTGCTGCCCTGTGCTTCCCGAGTGTGAGGCTAGACTCAACGGCACAGTACGTCTCGGCTCTCCAGTGGCATCCTGTCTTCCGGGGAGAACGGTTCAGTGGCGAGCTGCTGGTTTCCTTTGAACTACTCATGAAGCAGAGAGTAATTGAGTTTTCTTACCTTGTTAGAAGTGCGTGTACTGAGCTACTGGATCGCTAACTTGATTTTTTGCCAACCCGATGTCGAGTCTCATGCAAGCAGTGAAGCTTAAGCTGGGATTGAGTAGAGGCATTCTGAACCCTGAAGGCTTTGGAATGAAAGTCAAGCATTTCCCAGTGGCAGGGGAGTTGGTAACAGGGATTCGAGGATTTAACATATTGGGCAGAAGAACCTGGGGTTGAGATTTAGGGGGGGGGGCGAGGGTGAGGTTGACCTGATGATGGGCCTATGCTCAAAACGTCGACTTTCCTGCTCCTTGGATGCTGCCTGACCGGCTGTGCTTTTCCAGCACCCACACTATTGAACTCTGATCTGGCTCAGTGGTTAGCACTGCTCTGTCGCAGCGCCAGCGACCCAGGCTCGATTCCAGCCTTGGGTGACTGTCTGTGTGGAGTTTGCATGTTCTCCACCCCCCCATGTCTGCGTGGGTTTCATCCAGGTGCTCTGGTTTCCTCCCACAGTCCAGAGTTGTGCAAGCTGGGTGGGAAATGCAGGGTTACAAGGACAGGGTAGAGGGTCGCGTCTGGTTGGGATGCTCTTCAGAAGGTCGGTGTGGACTCGATAGGCCGATCAGCCTGCTTACACACTGTAGGGATTCTGTGATCTGTGAATGTGCTGCCTGAAAAGCTTTTGGAAGCAGATTCAGTGGATAACATTCAGAAAGAGAATTGGATCAGTACTTGAAACGTAAAAGTTTGCAAGGCGACAGGGAAGGGCAATGGAGAGTGAGACCAGTCAGATAAAGCTGGCAAAGTGATGGCCTAGTGGCCTCCTTCTGTGCTGATTGGCTCTGGGCCAGAAGCTAACAGGATTGGGTGTTTTTCTTGGCATTCTCTCAGCTTGGGGTAGAGATCTGTCAGACTCAGCCAGGCCAATCAGCACTGTGGAAGGGATAGCAGCAAAACAACCAGAGCAGGAGTGGACGCAACTTGGCTGCTGGAGCCTGCTGCCCCACTTGGTACAACGATGGCTGGCCTTCTATAGACAGACAAAGGAATGGACGGTCATTGGGCTTCCATGGGAAAGTGGAATTTGAAACACAAACAGGTCATCCGCGATCTTATTGAATGGCAGGACCAGCTTGAGGGGCCGAAGGGCCCATTTCTGCTCCTCGTTCACATTTTCAACTTTCTCCCCTGTTCCTCGATATGTTGTGACCCCCAAAAGCTTGTCTGTCGCTGCTTCAGAAGTATCCAATGACGAAGCCACCGTAACCTCTGAGTCAACAATTTGAGAGTATTACCTTTTGCCGTTGTGCGTCCTTTGCTTGTTTCGGCTTGTCTCTTCCTTTTTCTTTTGGTGCCGAAGTGAGCCTGAATCCTGTCACAGTTAGCAGCTCACTGGTTCTCAGCACTTACCTTGTTTCTCACCCTATCTCCCTTCCCTTTGACCCTGGACGATGAACTCATTCCTCACTCAGTCGCTCCTGCTTTCCATCTCTTCAGTCCTTGAACTCCCCTTCCCCCCCCCAACACTACCACACCTTCCCAAAAACTATTCGACGCAAACTTTTAGATGAGAGATTAGAGTCCCTACAGTGTGGAAGCTGGCCTTTCGACCTGACAAGTCCACACCAACCCTCCAAAGAGTAACCCACCCAGACCCATTCCCCTCTGACTAATGCACCTAACACTATGGGCAGTTTAGAATGGCCAATTCAGCCTAACCTGCACACCCCTGAGCATTATGGAACAATTTAGCAAAACCAATCCACCTGACCCACACATCCCTGAGCACTATGGGTAATTTAGCATAGCCAATCCACCCTGACCTGCACATCCCTGAGCACTATGGGTAATTTAGCACGGCCAATCCACCCTAACCTGCACATCTCTGAGCACTATGGGCAATTTCCCATGGCCAATCCACCCTGACTTGCACACTTTTGGACTGTGGGAGGAAACTGGAGCACCCGGAGGAAACCCACGCAGACACGGGAAGAATGTGCAAACTCCACACAGTCACCCGAGGCGGGAATCGAAACCGGGTCTGTGGCGCCGTGAGGCAGCAGTGCTAACCACTGAGTCACCGTGCTGCCCCATTCCCATTTCAGATTTCCATGCATCTTAGTTTTCAACAGGAAGAAGGATCAGGGTTGGAATGCCAGGGCTTCTGGCAAACCCGGATTGGGAGGAAAGTGAAGGGGAGGGCCTGGTTATGTTTACAGTGAAGTACCTCCATGTCACTCCATTAGTCATGATTGGGATAATCATTGTACCGAGCAAAAGCAATGGAGCACCGTGTGGCAGAAACAAAAGTTCAGGGGGAAGGTTTTAGATGGCGGACCAGTCAGCCTTGTGCCTTTATGATGTCGGACTTTGTTTGTATTGTGATCGCTCAGGATGGGGATCAGAATTTACCTCCGCGACCGCCAATGAGAGACTCCGAATCGTACATGGTGCCTCTGGGAGTCAGGCCGCAGCTGCAGTTGAGCACGATTGAGGTGATGTACCCTCTTCTCTCTTTCCCACGCGCACTCCGGCCCTGTGCACATAGCTGCCTATTGCCCTCCACCCACTGAACAGCAACACCTCAACTCTTCCCTGACCTCACCCTTTGCCCCTTCCTATCCTCTGACACTTTCTTCCTCCCCCCTCCCCTTCTCTTGAGTTATAGAGTCACAGTTGTACAGCACGGAAACAGACCCTTCAGCCCAACCCGTCCAAGCCGACCAGATATCTAAATTAATCTAATCCCATTTGTTAGCACTTGGCCCATATCCTTCCAAATCCTTCCTATTCATTTACCCATCCAAATGCCTTTTAAATGCTGTCATTGTACCAGCCTCCACCACTTCCTCTGGCAGCTTATTCCACACACACACCACTCTCTGCATCAAAAAGTTGCCCATTACATCCCTTTTAAATTTTTCACCTGTCATCCTAAACCTATCCCTTCTAGTTCTGGACTCCCCCACCTCAGGGAAATTACCTTATATATTTATCCTATCCATGCCCCTCATGACTTTATAAACCTCTGTAACATCACCCCTCAGACTCCGACACTCCAGGGAAAACAGCCCAAGCGTATTCAGCCTCTCCATGTAGCTCAAACCCTCCAACCTTGGCAAGATCATTGTATATCATTTCTGAATCCTTTCACATTTCATGACATCCTTCCAATGGAGGGAGACCAGAATTGCAAACAATATTCCAAAGTGGCCGAATCAATGTCCTGTACAGCCACAACATGACCTCCCAACTCCTATCCTCAATGCTCTGACTAATAAAGGAAAGCATACCAAATGACGACTTCACTATCCTATTTACCTGGGGCTCCACTTTCAAGGAACCTGCCCTCCAAGGTATCTTTGTTCAGCAACACTCGCCAGGACCTTATCATTAAGTCCTGCCCTGATTTGACTTTGCAAAATGCAGCACCTCACGTTTACCTAAACTAAACTCCAACTGCCACTCTTCAGCCCATTGGCCCAATTGATCAAGTTCCTGTTGCATTCTGAGCTAACCTTCTTCGCTATCCACTACACCTCCAATTTTGGTTTCATCTTCAAACTTACTAACTAAACATCCTACATTCACATCCAAATCATTTATATAAATGTCAAAAAGCAGTGGACCCAGCACCGATCCTTGTGGCACTCCAGTGGTCACAGGCCTCCAGTCTGAAAAACAACCCTCCACCACCACCCTCTGTCTTCTACCTTTGAGCCAGTTCTGTATCCAAATGGCTAGTTCTCCCTTTATTCCTTGAGATCTAACCTTGCTCACCAGTCTCCCATGGGGAACCTTGTCGAACGCCTTTTGAAGTCCATATAGATCACATCATCTGCTCTGTCCTCATCAATCCTCATCATTTCTTCTTCAAAAAACTCAATCAAGTTTGTGAGACATGATTTCCCACACACAAAGCCATGTTGACTATTCCTACTCAGTCCTTGTCTTTCCAAATACATGTACATCCTGTCCCTCAGGATTCCCTCCAATAATTTGCCCACCACCTATGTCAAACTCACCGGTCTGTAGTTCTTTGGCTTATCCTGACCACTTTTCTTAAACAGTGGCACCATGTTAGTCAACCTTCAGTCTTCCGACACCTCACCTGTGACTATCGATGATAGGAATATCTCAGCAAAGGGCCCAGAAATCACCTACCGAGCTTCCCACAGAGTTCTAGGCTACACCTGATCAGATCCTGGGGATTTATCACCTTTATACGTTTTAAGGCATCCAGTACCACCCCTCTGTAATATGGACATTTTTCAAGATGTCACCATCTATTTCCCCTCATTCTATATCTTCCACGTCCTTCTCCACAGTAAACACTGATGCAAAATACTCGTTTAGTATCTCCCCCATTCTCCTGCGGCTCCACACAAAGGCCACATTGCTGATCTTTGAGGGATCCTATTCTCTCCCTGATTACTCTTTTATCCTTATTGTATTTGTAAAACCCTTTGGATTCTCCTTAATTTTATTTACCAAAGCTATCTCAAGTCCCTTTTTTGCCCTCCTGATTTCTTAACTATACTCCTACTGCCTTTATACTCTTCTAAGGATTCACTTGATTTCTGCGGTCTATACCTGACATATGCTTCCTTCTTTTTCTTGACCAAAACCTCAATTTCTCTAGTCATTCAGCATTCCCTACACCTACCAGCCTTGTCTTTCACCTGAACAGAAACATACTGTCTCTGGACTCTCATCTTATTTCTGAAGGCTTCCCATTTTCCAGTCGTCTCTTTACCTGCTAACATCCGCTTCCAATCAGTTTTTGAAAGTCCTTGCTCAATACCGTCAAAATCGGCCTCCAATTTAGAACTTTAACTTTTAGATGCAGTCTATCCCTTTCCACCACTATTTTAAAACTAATAGAACTATGGTCACTGGCCCCAAAGTGTTCCCCCACTGATAACTTAGTCACCTGTTCCTCCGTATTTGCCAAGAGTAGGTCAAGTTTTGCAGTAGGTACATCCACATACTGAATCAGGAAAGAGTTAGGAGGATCCAGCCCCGTGTTACTCAGACTGACTATTCCTCCCTTTGTAGCTGGTAGTTACTTGTAGAGTCACACAGCACGGAAACAGACCATTCGGCCCAACACGTCCATGCTGATCAGATTTCCTAATCTAAACTAGTCCCATTTGCCTGTGTTTGGCCCATATCCCACTAAACCTTTCCAATCCATCTTCAAATGTCTTTTAAATGCTGTTATTGTAGTTGCCTCCACCAGTCTCTCTGGCAGTTCAGAAGCAGAAGAAGAAGCTCCCCACCCCCCCCCGACAAACTGTCATCCTGCCAACAAGTCCAGTCACTCTGTGTGGGATCTTCCTGTGTGCCGGCTGGCCGCTGCCTTTGCTTCTTCCAAAAGAGTGAAGTCCATTGTGCACTGTGAAGCAGTCGGTGTGTGCCTCCAATCTGACGTCAGTCTGTGTTCACCTTCAGATCCTTGCCTGGGGATTGAGAAACATCAAAAACTACAATATGATGAAGGTGACAAGTCCCAGCCTGGTGGTGGAGTGCAATGGCGAGACAATTCAAACAGCGCCCATCAAAAACTACAAGAAAAACCCAAACTTTCCAAACCCGATCTACTTCCTCACAGTGGTGGGTTCGACAGATAATCGCTGGATACTCTCAACCAGCAGGTTTGGGTGCAAGTGGGCAGTGATCAGGTATAGGGACCCTGGCTGATTTGCCCTGGGATCAGTGGGCAGTGATCAGCTATAGGGACCCTGGCTGATTTGCCCTGGGGTCAGTGGGCAGTGATCAGATACAGGGACCTGGCTGATTTGCCCTAGGGTCAGTGGGCAGTGATCAGGTATAGGGACCCTGGCTGATTTGCCCTGGGATCAGTGGGTAGTGATCAGATATAGGGACCCTTGCTGATTTGCCCTGGGGTTAGTGAGTAGTGATCAGGTATAGGGACCCTGGCTGATTTGCCTTGGGGTCAGTGGGCAGTGATCAGGTATAGGCACCCTGGCTGATTTGCCCTGGGATCAGTGCGCAGTGATCAGATATAGGGACCCTGGCTGATTTGCCCTGGGATCAGTGGGCAGTGATCAGGTATAGCGACCCTGGCTGATTTGCCCTGGGATCAGTGGGCAGTGATCAGGCATAGGGACCTGGCTGATTTGCCCTGCGGTCAGTGGGCAGTGATCAGGTATAGGGACCTGGCTGATTTGCCCTGCGGTCAGTGGGCAATGATCAGGTATAGGGACCCTGGCTGATTTGCCCTGGGGTCAGTGGGCAGTGATCAGATACAGGGACCTGGCTGATTTGCCCTGGGGTCAGTGGGCAGTGATCAGGTATAGGGACCTGGCTGATTTGCCCTGGGGTCAGTGGGCAATGATCAGATATAGGTACCCTGGCTGATTTGCCCTCGGGTCAGTGGGCAGTGATCAGGTATGGGGACCTGGCTGATTTGCCCTGCGGTCAGTGGGCAGTGATCAGGTATAGGGACCTGGCTGATTTGCCCTGGGGTCAGTGGGCAGTGTTCAGGTATAGGCACCCTGGCTGATTTGCCCTGGGGTCAGTGGGCAGTGATCAGGTATAGGGACCTTGGCTGATTTGCCCTGGGATCAGTGGGCAGTGATCAGGTATAGGGACCCTGGCTGATTTGCCCTGGGATCAGTGGGCAGTGATCAGGTATAGGGAGCCTGGCTGATTTGCCCTGGGATCAGTGGGCAGTGATCAGGTATAGGGACCCTGGCTGATTTGCCCTGGGGTCAGTGGGCACTGATCAGGTATAAGGACCCTGCCTCATTTCCCCTCACCTTTCTCTCTCTAACCCAGGGTTCAGCACCCACTGGTGCTGAGGCTAATTGTCACATTTCATTGACACTTGGATGAGCAAATTCTAACTGGAGGTGCAAATCTCGAACGTTCCTTGGGAACTGTGGCCCAGTTGAACACCCAGGGTGACCGTGACACCTTGTTGACCAAAGGTCTAACTGGTGGAAGGGGAGACACCTAAAGGCTGAATATTGATTGGAGTTTGGCAGATCAGACTTCATGGACTGAATGGCTTACTTCTACCGCCATATCTTTTGGTCATTAGCTGCTTCAACGTTTGCTTCTTAAGTTGCTGTTGGCGCTGCGATATTTGATTTTTTAAAATTCTCCCATGTGATGTGGGTGCGACTGTTGAGGCCCATATTTGCCATCACCCATTCCTAATTGCCCTTGACCTGAGTAGCTCACTCAACCATTTCAGAAACAGTTAAGAGTCAGCTCCATTGCTATGGGTCTGGGACCAATTGCAGGCAGACTGGCTAAGGACAGCAGACTTCCTACCCTGAATAACATTAATGAATGCGATGAGTTTATATAACAATTGACGATAGTGTTGTGGTCACCATCACTGAGACTGGCTAGATTTTAATGAATGAAACGTGAAATTCCACCACCTGGTGTGTTGGGGTTTGTTGAACTCTAAGCCTTATCTTGACCCTCTGGATTACTAATCCGGTGACATAATCCCTTACATAACAGTCTCCCCTCGATATCAGATGATCGAACTCTCAATGCCACTGGGTTCTCGTGGGAGTAATTGCAAAATCACCTTGTACAGGAGGGAGGGAAATTGCAGAACGAGTTGGAGAGATCGCACAAGGTTATAAAACTCTCTCATCCTGGGTACGGGTGATCACTGTGTGAATTGCGGGCAGGGTACCCAGATAGGGTTTAAGCCTCAGCCTCACTTCTACGGGGATGAATGATCAAACGTGCCAGCTTTGTGGTTGTTCCGCAGTGATAATACTGTGATTTATGATTGTCACTTTGCCTCAGTTTCTCCCTGTAGATTCCATCTACAGCCCTCCCATTGTGCTGAAGGTGCTGGATTATCGACCGTTCGGGTACAAACCAGTGGTCGGGCAGACGACAGTGAAATCTCTCAGCGAGTTTATGTGCGATCCTTTCGCTGGCTCACTCGAAACTGAAGGTAACCTATGGGTACCTCAATCGATGTGCATTAAGTTTTCATACAAGTGTTATGGGCCAGACTGGACTCCCTCAAAATATTTTAGCCTGGACCCTAATATTTTCTTACTTTAAAGGTAAACGTGAAGTGCCGTGTTCCAGATGTGATGCCACTAGTCAAAACTACGAGACTTTCAGCAAAACACAAGTTATTTCAACACTACTGAAGATACAAACAGCAGAAAGAGGAATTTAGAATAACAATTGGAAAACTTAACTGAATAGTAGATATAATACCTATCTGTAAGAAACTGTTCCCATATGGTAACATCTCATAAACACACCCCTTGGCAAAATGGCAAATTCAAATACAGATTCTCACATGCAGTTCTCCAGTCACGGAGGGATAAAAACATCGAGAGAAGATTCAGAGAGACGAGCAGCCAGGAGACACTCGCTGAAGCTTCCAATTCTTTTCAGACCCCAAGGGCTTCTGCTTAAAAGGAAACTTGGAAACGAGAAAGCCTGGTGTGTGAGAGCTGCCTCCGTTGTTCCAGTTTAAAAAAATAACACCAAGCTGAGGTACACGTGACAACAAGAATAAATCAAATCAAATTGTTTACTTTCTCAGAGATAGCTCTGGTCCTCTGGCTTACAACCTCACTTCAAAATAAAAACCAGGACAAAATCATCTCTGAAAGTGATAGCATCACCACACATGGGATCTTCCCGTGGTTACCAGCCTCCCAGGAGCATCAATCACACCTCAGTTTCCGGTTCAAGTTCCACCTTGTCTGATGTAAAAGAATCCATCGTACTATTTCAGGTACCAGCAGGATGTTTATCCATGGTGACCGGCCCAATCGCTATCCTGAAATCAACATGACAAAAAAGAGATTGTCCTGTTACGTTTGCTGGGAGCTTGCTGTGCACAAATTGGCAGCTGCGTTGCAACTGTGACATTTGTTTTATTAATGCATAGGGATAATATGGGTGTTGCTGGCTCAGCCAGCATTGAATGTCCGGGGGGGGCCAGGTAAGAGTCAACCACATTATTATGGGCCTGGAGTCTCGTGTGTAGGCCAGATGAGGCGAATGTCCTTCCTTAAAGGACCTCAGTCAGCCAGGTGGGTTGCTATGACAATTGACATTAGGCAAGTTTTTTATTGCATGCAAATTTCACCATCTGTCTTTGTTGGGATCTGAGCCCATGTCGCCAGAAGATGAGCTGCACAGTGACATTAGCAATATACCACCTCCCATGAGACTACACTTCCAAAGGACTTAATTGACTGTAGAGCAAATTGAAGGAACCTGACATTGTTGAACTCAACTTAGAAAACAAGTTTGTTATCCTTTTTATAATCTGAGTGATATGTTCAGATGGAGGAGGTCTTTTCATTGGAACTTGGGGATACCATTGAAGTCGAGAGTGTTGGTCAGTCAGCATCTGAGGAGCAGGAGAATCGACGTTTCGGGTCTGGAGGGCGGTGCTGAATTGGAGGCTTGGGACTAGGACATTGCCGGGGGGAGGGGAAATGAGGAAGCTGTTGAAATCCACATTTATCCTGTGTGGTTGCAGGGTCCCAAGGTGGAATATGAGGCATTCTTCCTCCAGGTGTCGGGTGGTCAGGGTTTGGTGATGGAGGAGGCCCAGGACCTGCATGTCCTTGACAGCGTGGGAGGGGGAGTTGGAAGTGTTCAGCCACGGGGCGGTGGGGTTGTTAGGTGCAGATGTCCCAGAGATGTTCTCTGAAATGATCCGCAAGAAGGTGTCCGGTCTCCCCACTGTAGAGGAGACCACACTGGATACAGCGGATGCAGTAGATGACATTGGTAGAGGGACAGGTAAATTTCTGACTGATGTGGAAGGATCCCTTCGGGCCTTGGACCCAGGTGAGGGGAATGGTGTGGACGCAGGTTTTGCACTTCCTGTGGTGGCAGGGAAAGATGCCAGAAGTGGGGTGTGGATCTGACAAGGGAGTCACATAGGGAATGGCTCTTTCCGGAACGCTGATCGGGGTTGGGAGAGGAATATATCTCTGGTGGTGGGGTCCCAACAAGACACCATGGAAGCTTAGGACCTTGCAGTTCCCCAAAGACCCACTAGGGTTACCACTCAGAAGGAGGCCAGGTTTTACTGTCCTCCAAACGTAACTGAAACCAATGCTTTTGCATTTTCTTCATTCAAATCGCTCTTTTCTCACCCCACAGATGTCGCAATGATGTCAAACAAGAGTTTTCATGTGGAAACACCCAACATTGAGGTAAGATAATTTCTACAAAATAACCAGCAAGTGCAGGGGGGCGCGAGTTACTGAAGTGGTGAGGCACAGCAGTGAAATGGAAGGCAGGAACTCCAGTAGTTCCTAGTTATTTTGACAGTAATTTCGACAATAATTTCAGATCCTCCTCCAGCACATCCATCCCATTTCCAGTTCTGAACATGCATATCCCATAATGCATTCCCGTGTACCAACATCTCGCAGCTGGATTGTTCAGATGTGATCCGATGGGATTTTCACAGCCCTTGGGATCAGCAGGTGTTGCATCCTAAGTCATGAGGGAGGATTGAAATCACAAATTGTGGTGTCTGTAATAATTTAAATAGGTGATACTGTCCCTGTCCTGGGAGCGTTTGATGGGGGACAGTGCAGAGAGAGCTTTACTAACCCCGAGCTGTACCTGTCCTGGGAGCGTTTGATGGGGGGACAGTGTAGAGAGAGCTTTACTCTGTATCTAACCCCGTGCTGTCCCTGTCCTGGGATTGTTTGATGGGGGACAGTGGAAAGAGAGCTTTACTCTGTATCTAACCCCGTGCTGTCCCTGGGCTGGGAGTGTTTGATGGGGGACAGTGTAGAGAGACCTTTACTCTGTATCTAACCCCGTGCTGTCCCTGTCCTGGGAGTGTTTGATGGGGGACAGTGTGGAGGGAGCTTAACTCCCGTGCTGTCCCTGTCCTGGGAGTGTTTGATGGGGGACAGAGTAGAGTGAGCTTTACTCTGTATCAAACACCATGCTCTCCCTGTCCTGGGAGTGTTTGATGGGGGACAGTGTAGAGAGAGCTTTACTCTGTATCTAACCCCATGCTGTCCCTGTTCTGGGAGTGTTTGATGGGGGCAGGGTAGAGGAATCTTTACTCTGTATCTAACCCCGTGCTGTCCCTGTCCTGGGAGTGTTTGATGGGGACAGTGTAGAGAGAACTTTAGTCTGTATCTGACCCCATGCTGTCCCTGTCCTGGGAGTGTTTGATGGGGGACAGTGTAGAGAGAGCTTTACTCTGTATCTGACCCCGTGCTGTCCCTGTCCTGGGAGTGTTTGATGGGGGGACAGTGTAGAGAGAGCTTTACTCTGTATCTAACCCTGTGCTGACCCTGTCCTGGGAGTGTTTGATGGGGGATAGTGTCGAGAGATCTTTACTCTGTATCTAACCCCGTGCTGTCCCTGTCCTGGGAGTGTTTGATGGGGGACAGTGTAGAGAGAGCTTTACTCTGTATCTGACCCCTTGCTGTCCCAGTCCTGGGAGTGTTTGATGGGGGGACAGTGTAGAGAGAGCTTTACTCTGTATCTAACCCCGTGCTGTCCCAGTCCTCGGAGTGTTTGATGGGGGGACAGTGTAGAGAGAGCTTTATTCTATATCTAACCCTGTGCTGTCCCAGTCCTGGGAGTGTTTGATGGGGGGACAGTGTAGAGAGAGCTTTACTCTGTATCTAACCCCGTGCTGTCCCAGTCCTGGGAGTGTTTGATGGGGGACAGTGTAGAGAGAGCTTTACTCTGTATCTAACCCCCTGCTGTCCCTGTCCTGGGAGTGTGTGATGGGGGACAGTATAGAGAGAGCTTTACTCTGTATCTAACCCTGTGCTGACCCTGTTCTGGGAGTGTTTGATGGGGGGGACAGTGTAGAGAGAGCTTTACTCTGTATCTAACCCTGTGCTGTCCCTGTCCTGGGAGTATCTGATGGGGGATAGTGTAGAGAGAGCTTTGCTCTATATCTAACCCCGTGCTATCCCAGTCCTGGGAGTGTTTGATGGGGGGGACAGTGTACAGGGAGCTTTACTCTGTATCTAACCCCGTGCTGTTCCTGTCCTGGGAGTGTTTGATGGGGGCAGGGTAGAGGGAGCTTTACTCTGTATCTAACCCTGTGCAGTCCCTGTTCTGGGAGTGTTTGATGGGGGGGACAGTGTAGAGAGAGCTTTACTCTGTATCTAACCCTGTGCTGTCCCTGTCCTGGGAGTGTTTGATGGGGGATAGTGTCGAGAGAGCTTTGCTCTGTATCTAACCCCGTGCTTTCCCAGTCCTGGAAGTGTTTGATGGGGGGGACAGTGTACAGGGAGCTTTACTCTGTATCTAACCCCGTGCTGTTCCTGTCCTGGGGGTGTTTGATGGAGGGACAGTGTAGAGAGAGCTTTATTCTGTATCTAACCCCGTGCTGTCCTTGTCCTGGGGGTGTTTGATGGGGGACAGTGTAGAGAGAGCTTTACTTTGTATCTAACCCCGTGCTGTCCTTGTCCTGGGGGTGTTTGATGGGGGACAGTGTAGAGAGAGCTTTACTCTGTATCTAACCCCGTGCTGTCCCTGTCCTGGGAGTGTTTGATGCGGGACAGTGTCGAGAGAGCTTTACTCTGTATCTGACCCTGTGCTGTCCCTGTCCTGGGATTGTTTGATGGGGGACAGTGTAGAAAGAGCTTTATTCTGTATCTAACCCCGTGCTGTCCTTGTCCTGGGGGTGTTTGATGGGGGACAGTGTAGTGTTTGATGGGGGAACAGTGTAGAGGAA
This sequence comes from Chiloscyllium plagiosum, assembly GCF_004010195.1. Lineage (NCBI taxonomy): Eukaryota > Metazoa > Chordata > Chondrichthyes > Orectolobiformes > Hemiscylliidae > Chiloscyllium > Chiloscyllium plagiosum. The sequence continues at coordinate 15,772,411 of NC_057751.1, read as the reverse complement.
GCTTTACTCTGTATCTAACCCCGTGCTATCCCTCTCCTGGGAGTGTTTGATGGGGGGAAAGTGTAGAGAGAGCTTTACTCTGTATCTTACCCCATGCTGTCTCTGTCCTGGGAATGTTTGATGGGGGAACAGTGTAGAGGGAGCTTTACTCTGTATCTAACCCCATGCTGTCCCTGTCCTGGGAGTGTTTGATGGGGGGACAGTGTAGAGGGAGCTTTACTCTGTATCTAACCCCGTGCTGTCCCTGTCCTGGGAGTGTTTGATGGGGGACAGTGTAGAGAGAGCTTTACTCTGTATCTGACCCTGTGCTGTCCCTGTCCTGGGTGTGTTTGATGGGGGACAGTGTAGAGAGAGCTTTACTCTGTATCTAACCCCGTGCTGTCCCTGTCCTGGGAGTGTTTGATGGGGGACAGTGTAGAGAGTCCTTTACTCTGTGTCTAACCCCGTGCTGTCCCTGTCCTGGAACTGTTTGATGGGGGGACAGTGTAGAGAGAACTTTACTCTGTATCTAACCCCGTGCTGTCCCAGTCCTGGGAGTGTTTGATGGGGACAGTGTAGAGACAGCTTTACTCTGTATCTAACCCCGTGCTGTCCCTGTCCTGGGAATGTTCGATGGGCCGAATAATTTTAAATCTGATGAGGTGAAATTTGTTGTCTTTCAGAGTACAGCTGCAGAGGATGCTCAGAAATCAGAACAGGAAGCCACGGAAGGGCTGCTCGTGAGTTGCGACGGGGCATTCTGTTGTCACGGTTGTATCTCAGCTCTCAGCCCGCAGAAACATTTTTCTGTCCTGTTGTTCCTGGAATCTCTGCAGACTCCAGGCTTCCTCTGCAGATCCTGCTGCGTTCCCAGGAGTTGGGAAGCACTTGGATGCAGAAATAATTCTCAGTCATTTTGAGAATCCTGTCAGCAAACTAGTTTGGTCTCTTTACTGAGCAGAATAGCTAAGGGGAGAAACCAGACTTTAGAACCGTTACTGCACATCCCTAGTTGCTCCTGTGAGAAGGTTGGGGGGTTAGCTGCCTTCTTGAACCGCTGCACTCCGTGTGGTGTAGGGACCCCCACACAGCGCCCTTAGGGAGGGAGCTCGAGGAGTTTGACCCGGTGACACTGAAGGAACGTTGATATTTTTCCAAGTCAGGAAGGTGTGTGACTGAGAGGGGAACTTACATGGAGTGGTGTTCGCGTGCATCTGCCTCCTTTGTCCATCAAGAAGACAGAGGTTGTAGGTTTGGAAAATGCTGTCTCAAGTGCCTTTGTTTACCACAGCGCTGTTTCCCCTCAGAAAACCAACTTAGACGGAAATGCGGCAGAAGCCAGGACTGTTCTCCTTTGAGCAGCTGATGTTGGGACATTTGATTGGGGTGTCCCTTTATCACAAGTGTCCAGTATTGCACCATATGTACTTTGTCCCACATTGTGGTTACTGTTGTGGGGCCTATCGGCTGCTCCCACTTAGAGCCATAGAGTCATAGAGATGTACAGCACGGAAACAGACCCTTCGGTCCAACCCGTCCATGCCGACCAGATATTCCCAACCCAATCTAGTTCCACCTGCCAGCACCCAGCCCATATCCCTCCAAACCCTTCCGATTCATACCCATCCAAATGCCTCTTAAATGTTGCAATTTATCAGCCTCCACCACTTCCTCTGGTAACTCATTCCATACCCGTACCATGATCTGTGTGAAAAAGTTGCCTCTTAGGTCTCTTTTATATCTTTCCCCTCTCACCCTAAACCTATGCCCTCTAGTTCTGGACTCCCCGACTCCACGGAAAAGACTTTGCCTATTTATCCTATCCATGCCCCTCATAATTTTGTAAACCTCTATAAGGTCACCCCTCAGCCTCCGACACTCCAGGGAAAACTGCGCCAGCCTGTTCAGCCTCTCCCTGTAGCTCAAATTCTCCAAATCTGGCACATCCTTGTCAGTCTTTTCTGAACCCTTTCAAGTTTCAAAACATCTTTCCGATAGGAAGGACACCAGAATTGCACGCAATATTCCAACAGTGGCCTAACCAATGCCCTGTATAGCTGCAACATGACCTCCCAACTCCTGTACTCAATACTCTGACCAATAAAGGAAAGCATACCAAACACCTTCTTCACTATCCTATCTCCCTGCAACTCAACTATGAAGGAGCTATGTACCTGCACTCCAAGGTCTCTTTGTTCAGCAACACTCCCCAGGACCTTACCGTTAAGTGAATAAGTCCTGCTAAGATTTGCTTTCCCAAAGTGCAGCACCTCGCATTTATCTGAATTAAACTCCATCTGCCACTGCTCAGCCCATTGACCCATCTGGTCCAGATCCTGTTGTAATCTGAGATAACCTTCTTTGCTGTTCACTACACCTCCAATTTTGGTGTCATCTGCAAACTTACTAACTGTACCTCTTATGCTCACATCCAAATCATTTATGTAAATGACAAAAAGTAAAGGGCCCAGCACTGATCCTTGTGGCACTTGTGACATCTTACCGCCCAAATCCCTCATCTCCACTCAAACCAATTCTACATCCTGATCTCTTGAACGAAGGTCATCTCTAATGATTGTACCTGTATCACCAGAAGCAAAATATTTGTTCATTTCATCTGCCATTGCGAGACATTCTAAATAAGCTTATCGGTGGGGTTGGAGGAGAATGTGGAATTTGAAACACACATTCGGTCTTACTGAATGGTGGAATAGACTGACTAGCCTTTCCTCCTGATCCTAGTTGGTATGCTTTTAATGCAGTGAGCTGCCTGAAAGGATGGTGGAAACAAAGGGGAAATAAAGGGGAATGGAAAAAATTGCAGGGCTGTGAGAGGGGTGGTATGAAGTTGGATGATGCTTTCCATCGACACAGTGGTCTGAATGGCTTCCTCCAGGATTCCCAGAGGATGGAAGCTAACAGCATTGGCTCCTGACACCCAGCTTTGGGGCGCGTTTGCCACGAATCCAGTAACGATAACGTTTTTCTGTTTGCTTTCTCTTTCAAGGAAGATGACACCATTGACTGGTGGTGTAAGTTCTATGCCTCGTCAGGGGAGCATGACGATTACACAGACTATCTGTTGCAGGGGTATGACACAATCAAGGTAATAGGGCTTTTCCACCCTCTGGGTAACTCCATGCCCATGATGATTTGCAATCGTCTTGTGATGTTGCTGCGGTCTGTGCCCCTTCACCAGCCAGCCTCCTTGCCCTGTGGCTTGCACACGTTCCTTGATTCCCAGTGCAGTGTCACCTCAGTTTTCAAGGCTGCATCCTTGATTTCAAATCCCCCTGCGTTCTTGTCACCGACATTTCCCTCCTTCTGTCATAAATGACAATAAGATCTAACAAGATTGTTTCAGCTGATGTGCAGTGATAGGAAAATCACTGTGAATAGAATGGGGGACAGGGAGGGGTGAAAAGGGCAGCTGGAGCGAGGAAAGGCTGTAAGAGAGAGTGTGTATGGGGTATTCTCACACACAATCTCTCTCTCTCTCACACACACACACGCTCGAACTCAATCATTCAAAAATGTGCACAGTCTGTGTTAATTAATGCACACAAGCACACACGTACCATCACTTTCATATCCACAGTCATTCGTACATTGTGACTTTGATACACACAATCATGCATACACAATCACTCTTACAACCAAATCACACTCAATGATTCACACAATCACTCACACGCGCAGTCACTCTCACATGCAGTCCCATTCTCATGCTCACGCAATCACTCCTCATGCACACACAATCATTGTTACTTACTGTCATATGCTCTCATACACTTTCTCTCTCCTCTCTCCCTTTCATCCTCTCAATCTCTCTCTCTTTCTTCACACGCATTCACAGTCATTCTAACTTCAATGACAGAAAATCACCATCCGTGAACCCGTTCCCAAATGAATTCAGATTTTACACTGATTTCCCCGCTCCAGATCTAAAACTACTAGCAGGAGTCACTGTTATTCAGAGGCAGATGCTGCTGCGATAGGTTATAAATCTTTAATGAATATATCGTTTGACCTTATTTGTTGTCTCAGTGTGGCTGTGGAACTTTACATCATTTACATCCATTGTGAAACCCAAGACCGTGGAAAGTTTAATATCAGAAGCTAGTTCCATGCTTCACATTTCTTTAAAAATCGACACATTTACCAAGCATTGACATAACATGCATATTCATAACTGAGATTAATAGATATTTGCACTTTGATATTACTTTAGAATAATGATTCTCAAATAAGATTGCTATAAAATGTAAATTTGACTCGGCTTAGATTTTTTTTTTAAAGAGTTTGACCTTGATTTTGAGGTAAACTAGAGGCTAGCTTGTTTTTATTCATGAAAGGCGACTGGTGATCATGAGTATAAGAAGCTGCAACTGTTGTGTCTCTTTATCTGGGCGAAATTTTCATTTCACTCGTCACTTATTTTGGGGATTCAAATGATTAATGCACCGGGAAGCATTGAAGTGGTGGATGTAGAAATTATATGCCAACCCATTTCCTGAGAGCTCCCAGAGCTCAGAATTTGGTACTGCAGCCTGGAACGCACTTGCCAGAGCGTACTGGAAGCAGTTTTAATTCACGAGCGAATGAAAGAACTCTCTGAGGAATTGTAAAACCACCAACCTGTAGGGCAAAGATGGAGGTTTGAGATTAGAATTGAGGTCTAACCGAGAGCCAGTACACACATGATGGACCAAATGGCTGCCTCCTGTGCTGTAAACATTCTGGTCGGACAGCTCATTGAATTATGTAGCATTTCCGCTTTGGTGCTGCAGTGACACTTTTCTTGCGATTTCCCAGCAACTGTGTGTATATAGTTGCCCCTCACCCATGGTAAGGGCTATCCGAAGTTGTTAGAGTTGCTCACAGTGATTTTTTTTTCTCTCCCTGACCCCCGCTCTCTCTCTCTGCCCCACCTATCTGTCTTTCTCTCCACCTTTCGATTTGCTTCTCTCTCTCTGACTGCTTTGTCCACCTCTCTAACTCTTCCACCCCATCTCACTCCGCCTCGTTCTTTCTCTGCCTCTTTCTCCTTGCTGACTCCCCCACCCCCCCACACCGTCTCCCGTACTTGTACAGATTTACCCATGTCCCCTGGAAGATATACCTCAGTTTAAGGGGCTGCAGGATTTCTGCCACACCTTCAAACTGTACCGGGGGAAAGTGTACGGGGATATCGAGGATCCGATGGTTGTAGGCGAATTTAAGGTAATGAACAAAGGAGTTATTTGGCACACAGTTGACAGTTCAAGAGATTTTCTTGGGTCATCCATTCTGTCTGACTTCACCTGATTTCAACTGGTTGTCTTGCTTTTAACTGCCTGTGCTCTGGGGGAGCGTGGTTGTGTAATTGTAACGAGACTAGCAATCCAGGACCTCAGGTTAACATTCTGAGGGTGGCACAATGGCTCAGTGGTTAATACCACTGCCTCACAGCACCAGGGACCCGGTTCGATTCCATCCTAAGGCAACTATCTGAGTGGAGTTTGCTCATTGCTCCCGTGTCTGCGTGGGTTTCCTCCAGGTGCTCTGGTTTCCTCCCACGGTCCAAAGATGTGCAGATTAGGGTGGAAGTACCCGCTCATGGGGATACGGTTGGGTCTGGGTCGGACACTATCAGAGGGTCGGTGTGGACTTGATGGGCTGAAAGGTCTCATGCCACACTGTGGGGATTCCGTGATGAAGTGTGGCTGGCCCCCAGGATGGGCAATAAATAGCCAGCAGCACGCTCATCCTGTGAATGAATAATGAAAAAAGATTGTTGCTTGAGATTGGCTCATAACCAGTACTCGGTTCTGCTATATTTCTACTATCGGGGAGCCCCGCTGACCTCCTGGGCTCAGCCATGCCTCAGTAGGTAGCTATCTCACTCTGCGGCGATATCCAATCCAGAATCCAAGCTGGGGGTACTGTTATTTTGAAGGAGAGCTCCCACCCAATACATGCATCCCTCGATTGGCACCACAGAGACAGATTGTCACGTCATTAACTCACTGCAGCTCGGAGACCTTTCCTGGGCACGAATTAGCTGCCATGGTTCCTTCGTTAAAGCTTTCAAAAGTGCTTCAGCAGACTGCAAAAGCCACTCCTCTGTTAACAGGCCTTTGAGTCGGTTGACTGGGTTTTTTCAACAACGTCAAATTGCAGTACATCATCACAGGGGGGACCTGCTGACAATTTCACATTAAATAGAGTGTTGAGGTAGCCCTCTGTAACCCAGTTTGCCTCCAGACATGCTGTATGTGAAAGTCCTCTGTTAACAGGCCTTTGAGTCGGTTGACTGGGTTCTTTCAACAACGTCAAATTGCAGTACATCATCACAGGGGGACCTGCTGACAATTTCACATTAAATAGAGTGTTGAGGTAGCCCTCTGTAACCCAGTTTGCCTCCAGACATGCTGTATGTGAAAGACCCCCAGTAAAAATGGAGTGAGGCAGTCAGTCTATTTTTTTAAAAAGCCTCTACTTCTCAATTTGTTCAGTCTTTGTAACAGCCTGTCCTGACTGGCTGGAGTTAGCGATGGAGTCAGCGCTGGAAAAGCTTGTCCCTGCTGAGTACTCTTGTCAGTGCTGTCCAACGTTTTTCCCATGATTTCCGCGCTGCAGTGCAAAATTGTGGAACATTTCTATGGCTGCAGCCCGAGAGACGGGAACAACAGAGGTTGGGTATTCAGCAAACTCTCAGAGGGTCATTGGGGTGACAGCCTTCCCTTGAATAATTTGGTGCATCCTCCTGCTCCTGGCCTCCAAATCTCTGGAAGTCATCCAGGCATTCTGATCAGCCTCGTACACAGTGGGTGGTGCTCCACACTCTGAAAACAATGTGGCATCTTGGACCTTGCTGTCAGCGTAAGCAGCAGCTTTTCGGTGCCGTCATGTGGGCATGAACCACAGCGGTGACAACGTTTCTTTCTCCTCTTTCCAACACCCTTTAAACAACACAGAGCGATCTGGCCAAACATGATAAACCGGCCACGTTCCACTTGTGTTTGAATGGTGTCTTGGTGCCAGTTCAGGATGTGGGTGAGGTCATTATTTTACCTCATTCATTGTCTCGGCTGACGTTTGCTCCCCATCCCTCATTAACAGTTAACAGTCAGCCGCGTTGCTGAGTCACGCCTCGGCCAGATCAGGTAAGGATGGCAGATTTCCTTCCCTAAGGGACATTAGTGAACCAGATGGGTTTTTTTCTGACCATTGATTCATGGTCATCATCAGACTCGTTATTATTTAATTCAGATTCCATGATCTGTCACAGCAAGATTTGAACCCAGGTCCCCAAAGCATTACTTGGGTCTCTGGATTAATAGTCTAGTGATATTTCCACAAGACCATCGCCTACCCTTTGTAGCCACCGCCCCAGAGTTTCCTTTCATTTCCCGCTCGAGTTTGGTTTAACTCAGCTCTGATTGGTTGGTGTGGCCAAACAATGGGTGTGCCCAAGGGAGCTAATTCGGTGTTAGTGTCCCACACTGATCCCAGGCATCCTTCTATTGGATTTCCTATTCTGCTGCTGATAATGACTGTTAACCTCATCCCAGACCATCAGGGCATCCCGTATATACCTCAAGGAGATCACTTGAACTTGCTGTCAGAAACTCTGTGTGGGGGAAATGCAAATGGGTGAAATTAGGTCTGTCAGGAGTATTTTCCTTTATAAGCTGACTGTGCCAAGTACCTGTTCAGCCTCAAGGCTGAATCAATCCAGTTCTGGGCCCCACACCTTAATGGAAGATGTGGACGCTGTGATGACACTGGAGAGACTACAGTCACGGATGTGGACCAGGGATGTTGGGATGGTTCTCCTGCAGCAGAGGGGACGATTTGACTGAGGGAGTGGGCTTACAGTGGAGGAAATAGGAGGGACTGTTTGCTGTGTTGAAGGGTCAAAAGCCAAGGGACACAGCTTCAACTGACGAAAGACTGAGACCCAAAGATTACTCGTGAATTTTGAATTCGCAGGGTGGTTTCAGATTGTTCGATTCTGCGTTAGGGGTAGAGTCACTCGATTGACCGAATGGTCGTGTTTTGTTTAATCCCAGACAGCCTTTGGGAATTCTTAACGCATTTCTCTGTCGCAATTTTATTCTGCCCTCATTCACAGTTCGGTTGTGTTGCTCCTTCAGGGTTCGTTTCGGATCTACCCTCTGCCAGAAGATCCAGCAAAGCCTGTGCCCCCTCCACAGTTCCGCCAGCTGCCCTCGAGCGAGCCGCAGATCTGTTTAGTCAGAGTTTACATTGTCCGCGCGCTCAGCCTCCAGCCGAAGGATCGCTCCGGGACAGTACGTATTGGCCGTCTCCGCACACAGAGATAACATATGACCAATTCACGAATTCACAATGGGTGTGGCTGACCTTCCGAAAAGCGGGAGAACGCTGGCCGGCATTTTATGCGGGTTACCTTGTCCGCACTGAGCTGCTGTGATCTGGAATCCACTGCTTTTAAGGGTGCTGGAGACAGGTTCGATTGCAACTTTCCAAGGGGGAATTGAACAGCTATTTGAAGGACCGAGGGTTCTGTTGAAAACGCTGGACAGTGGGAACTGACTGACCAGCACTTTCATTGGGCTGAGTGGCCTCCTCTGCTGAATTTGCAGCCCAGAGCCAAACCATTTATCCCACCGATACCAGACATATAAAATGCTGGCAATGCTCAGTGGATCTGGCAGTATCCATGGGGAGAGAGGTGCCCAATTAATAGTTCAGCTCGATGACTTTTCCTTGGAACTGAGAAATATTTTGAGCAAATAGTAATACTTGGGGACAGGAGGGAGGTTTATGATCGTGTGGAATTCAGGAGATAGTAATTGGCAAAAGAATGCCCCATGGAAGGGTAAAAGGAGTGGGAATGGGACAGTCTATGAGACAAAAGATGTGTCTGGAGGAGGTGTGAGAATGACAAAACCCCAAATGCAAAGACAAGAATGAGACCCAAAAACTTAAAGGAAAGGAAAGAAAATTGGCCCCATGCCAATTAATAAACTCAGTGCTTAATCGAAAAATAAAGTGCTTTTTTTTTAACCTTGAGTTGAGCTGCATTGGAACGTTGCAGGAGCTGAAAGACAGTGGGGAAGCAAGATGAGAGATGAAATGACAGATGATCAGAAACCAATCTTGCTCCACTCAAGCCTCCTCTGCTCTTTCTCATCTAACCCAATATTCCTTTCTTCCTCGACATGGAGTACTGCGTGCAACTCTGGCCTCCCTGCTATAGGAAGGATGTTGTGAAACTTGAAAGGGTTCAGAAAAGATTTACAAGGATGTTGGAGGGTTTGAGCTACAGGGAGAGGCTGAACAGGCAGGGGCTGTGTTCCCTGGAACGTCGGAGGATGAGGGATGACCTTAGAGAGGTTTATAAAATCTGGAGGGGCACGGATAGGGTAAATAGATGAGGTATTTTCTCTGGGGTGGGGGAAACAAGCGAGCAAAGATTTAAGGTGAGAGGGGAAAGATATAAAAGGGAGCTAAGGGACAACTTTTTCACACAGAGTGTGGTGCGTGTATGGAATGAGCTGCCAGAGGAAGTGGTGGAGGCTGGTACAATGACATATATATGAATGGGTATATGAATAGGAAGGGTTTAGAGGGATATGGGCCAAGTGCTGGCAAATGGGATTAGATTAGTTTCGGATATCTGGTCGGCATGGACGAGTTGGACCAAAGGGTCTGTTTCCGTGCTGTACAGCTCTATGTCCAACCCCATCAGGGTAGTCTCAGGGCTCTCTGCTTCTTACTGGAAAGAAGGCCTGAACTGTCCCCATTCACCACCACCCTCCCCCCACCTGACAAAGCCTGTCTTCATTTTGAACAGCTTCTCCTGTAACTCCTCTCATTTACTTCAGTCCAAAAGTGTGGCCCTGGGTACCAGCGTGGAACCCCGTTATGTCTGTCTCTTTGTGGGGTATGTGAAACATTCCTTGTCCCAATCCCACAACTCTCTCTGCAGTACATCAACAGTATCCCTCTCTTGTTCACAACTGGGATAATCTATCACTTTCACTTCCAAACTGCACCCTACTGTCCCCTTCACCTGATCCACCTCTGACTCCTCATTCCTTGACATCTCTGTTTCCATTTCTGGCGATGGGCTGCACATTGATAACCATTACAAACCCTCCATCTCCCACAGTTACTCGGACTGTACAACTCCACACCCTGCATCCTTTAAGGACTCCTTGCCCTTTTCCCAATTTCTTCGACCCTTCACATCTGTTCTGACAATGCTATCCATGCAGGGAAGCCCCCTACCCCCTATCTGCTGCATTTTCCTAGCTACCATCAGTTCTGGAGAAAGGACTTGAAATGTAAACTCTGCTTTCTCTCGACAGGGTGCTGCCACGCTTGCTGAACTTCTCCAGCAATTTCTGTTTCTATTCCTTTCTCCTTCCTGTTTACCTGATCCATGGAGTCCAATATCAAGTCCAGGATTTCCTCCAATCCCTCTCAGTTTTCCAAGGATGGGTCAGGTTACAGTGAGCCCCTGGATCTTGGCACCACCTTGGCTCGGCGAACTTTGATCTCACTGGGACAAAGAGTGTTCCAGAGGGGGAGCGGTTGCAATTTTGCATTCATTACCGATCAAGTGCGGCCATGGATCACTCCTGAGTCAGGTAGGTCTCGGATCCAGGTGAACTTGTCTCCTACTCTGATCCACTCATTGGACTTTGAGTAAAAGAGTGGCCCTTTGCACCTGTTCCATGTTGGGTAACCCTAAGATAGTTTCTTGACCCCGATCCTGTTTCTTGTATCATATCACCAGTTGGGGACTGCACCTTTAGCTGCCAAGGCGTGTCAAGCTCTTGATTTCCCTCCGTAAACCTCTTCCCCACTTTCTCTTCCTTTAAGACACTTGACTCAGCTTGTTTCAGTTCAGCGTCAGATTTTGTTTTTCCATGAAGCACCCCTCAGGGCACAAGGCCACAAGAGTTGAATCGAATGGAATACTTGTTTCATATTTGCAGACTGAGGAAGCTCCAGAGGGGGAGAGGGCTCTCAGCAAAGAGTAGCTCATCAAACGTGTTTGCACGCTCACTGACCTCTTGTTCCTCTTTTGCTAGTGTGATCCCTACATTAAAATCTCGCTTGGCAAGGAGACCATCGATGATCGTGAGCATTACATTGCTAATAATCTCAACCCTGTCTTTGGCAAGTAAGTTCTGTTTTACTTTGGAACCATTCTTTCTATTATTGGCTAATTCCTTTCCCAATCTTGTAACAGGTCCTCGTGCACTCTTAGCAGTCTTCACCTATAGCCCAACAATATTATTAAAGTTCAATGAACAGAAGATTGTTCGCTCTGTCATAGATCTATTGGGGTCTGCCATGGCCGTGTGACATTCGGGTGACCAGAGTGCGACTGTTGGAGTGACAAGCGAAAACCAAGTTATCAGTCGGGCAAACGGCTGGTTTTACAATCATCCGAGGCTGATTTGCCTTGCTGATGTGCCACATTTGAAGACTCTCGCTCACTCTGCCTTCCTATCCTCATAATAGCTAAGAGGTCGCATTGCTGAAGTGTTTCCTCTTGCACTCATTCAGTCAAATGCAAAAATGCTCCATTTCATAGGTCGGCAGTATGTTCCCACAACTGGCTGATTGAATCATACAACACGTTTCTTCAGTTGTTTAAGCTAGAGTACAGACCATATGGGTGGCACGGTGGCTCAGTGGTTAGAACTGCTGCCTCACAGGACCCAGGTTCGATTTCCACCTTGGGTGACTCTCTGTGTGGAGTTTGCACATTCTCCCCGTGGGTTTCCTCCAGATGCTGCGGATTTGCTCCCACAGTCCAAAGATGTACAGGTTAGGGTGGATTGACCGTGCTAAATTGTCCCATAGTGCCCAGGGATGTGCAGGCTAGGTGGATTAGCCACGGGAAATGTGGGGTTACAGGCATAGGGTAGAGGAATAGGTTTGGGTGAGATGCTCTTCAGAGGGTCGGTGTGGACTCGATGGGCTGGATGGCCTGCTTCCACGCGAAAGGGATTCTACACTTGTCTGTATTTGTAAAACGCAAAACATCTACTTTGAGAAATGATGTTGTGTTTGGACAGCACTTGCTGAGCAATTCTGAATGCATGAACAGTTGCCCCGAGCAACCAATGTCGGAAACTCACTTGAGCTCCTAATGTGGCTCATTTACATTGGCTAGAATTGACACATGTTCATGCCCCTTCCCTGTAAACAAAAGGAAAATGTCAAGCCTTGGACCTTTTCTCAATTAGTCAGATACTTGGGGAACCATTAAGCTCCATAAAACGGTAAGATGGAGAAGCAGAATTAGGCCATTCGGTCCATTGCGTCAGCTCCAACATTTGATCACAGTTGATATGTTTCTCCAGCCCATTCTCCTGACTTCTGCCTGTAACCCTGGGTCCCCTCACCAATCAAGAACCAATCTGTCTCTGTCTTAACTGGACAGAATGACTTGGCCTGCGCAGCCCTTTGCAGCAATGAGTCCATAGTTTCACCACTGGCTGAAGAAATGTCATCTTATCCCAGTTCTAAAGGGTCACTTTGAGGCTGTACTGAACTAGTGGAAACATCTCCCATGTCCACACTATCTAAGCCTGTCAGTACTCTCTAGGTTTCAATGTGATCCCCCTCCCTCATCCTTCTAAGCTCCACCAAGTATAAACCCAGAGTCTTCACCCGCTTCTCATCTGCCAAGCCTTTCATCCCTTGGATGTAAACCTTGCCTGGACCCCGTCTAAGGCCAGTACATCCTTCCTTTGATGCAGGCACAAAGCTGCTCACATTATTCCAAATGCGGTCTGTCCCAAGCCTGATATTGTCTCAGCAGTACATCCCTGCTCTTGTATTCTAGCCCTCTCAAAATGAATGCTAATGCTGCATTTGTTTTCCTAACCACTAAATGAACCTGGATGTTAACCTTCAGAGAATCCTGAACTAGGACTGTTCAGTCCATTTGAGTTTTAGATTTCCCAAGCCTTTCCCCATTTAGAAAACAGTCTTTGCCTCTGTTCTTCCGACCAAAGTCCATTATCTCACACTTTCCCACATTGTATTCCATCTGTCACTTCTTCACTCACTCTTCTAGGCTGTGCAGGTCCTTCTGCAGCCTCCCACTTCCTCAACACTACCTGTCCCTCCACCAATTTTTGTGGCATCTGCAAACTGAGCCCTTAGTTCCCTCATCCAGATTGTGTCCTAACATGGACCCCTGCAGAACTGTACTAGTCGGCAGCTGCCATCCTGAGAAGGACCCTATTAAACCTACCCTCTGCCTTCTGCCAGTCAGCCAGTCCTGTATCCATGCCTTAACACCTTGGACTCTTATCCTATTGAGCAGCATCCTGTGCAGCACCTTGTCAGAGGCATTCTGGAAAATCCAATAGATCACATCCACCAGCACTGCTTTGTCTAACTTGCTCATTACCTCCACAAAGAATTCTAACTGATGCCATGGCAACACTTCAGCCAACTAGCCATTGACTATCCAAGTAATCAGCACTTTTTTCTGCTGTCATACAAATTGTTGTAATTGAAATTGGCTGCTCCTGTGTTTTGCCCTGGTGAGTGCAGGATGAAAAGCTTTGGCAACTTGTTTCTCTTTTAAGAAAGATTCCAGTGCTGAGCTCCCCAGTCTCAAGGCAGGGCTGGGGCAGAGAACAGGGGAGTGGGACAGAGCTAGATTGTTGTACAGAGAGCTGGTGTGAACTCGGTAACATAAGTGAGTCTAATCTAGTTCATCCAGCAGGACCCGATGGCCCAAAGGGCATCTTCCCCGATGTGAAAACTCCATGACCTTCCCTTTGCTATATTCTCCCTAAAGCCGGAGTGTCTTTTCTCTGGGTGGGAGCTTGGTTAGATCTTTGAATGAACAGCTCTCGTGTAAAGGTAGTGGTGCAAACTCTGGGAGTAGCACCTCAATCCTGTACAAAATCAAACATGGGCTACTCTCCTATTAACAGTGTTACACGCATGTCTGCGAGATCGCGAGTGCTTGTCTGCATTTGTGAACCTGTGCATCCATTTGAGTGTTACCAGGAGAGTCATACTCGAGTGTGATGCCTTGCGTTGTGGAATAACCACTAGACACCAGCTGGTTGTGTGGGGTGGATGCCAGGAGAGAGGCTGTTGGTGTTGGGCTCCAGGGAGTGTCGGGAGCGAGACAGGGAGGACGCCGCTTGAGAGAGCGAAACCCCTTCTGATGTCATGGGTTCTTTCTGCAGAATGTTTCAGCTGTACGCCACTGTCCCGCTGAATAAAGATCTCAAGGTGTCTGTGTACGACTACGATCTAGTCTCCCAGGATGACAAAATCGGAGAGACGGTGATCGACTTGGAAAACCGGTACCTGTCACGGTTTGGAGCGCGTTGTGGCCTGCCCAGGACCTACTGCATGTAAGCTGGTACTTTATATAAAAAAGAAAGGCTTATATTTACTCGGCACTTTTCAGGGCCCAGTAAATGTCTGAAAACTCTCTTCCCAGCCAATGAACCACTGGCAACGTTCATCACTAGCTGTGTCGGAAGTGTGGCACCCAATTTGCTCACAGTGAGCTCTGATAGACAGCAATGTGACACTGTCCGGATAGTTTCTTCCTGTGGTGTTGACTGAGGAATAAAAGCTGTCCCAGGATCGTGGGAACATCTCCCAGCTCTTAAAAAAGGTGCTGTGGAAGCATTTCTGGACAACTGTGTGCTCCACTCAGAAAGGGACATCTGGAGGGAGTGCTGCACTGTTGGAGGAGTACAAAGTTAAAAATCACACACCACCAGGTTGGAGTCCAAATGGTTTCATTGGAAGCACTAGCTTTCGGAGTGCTGCTCCTTCACCAATTAAACCTGTTGGACTCTAACCTGGTGGTGTGTGATTTTTTGACTTTGTACACCCCAGTCCAACACCGGCATCTCCAAATCATGTTGGAGGAGTGGTATTGGAGGGCTAGTCCTGAGGGAGGGCAGCACTGTCATTCCGACAGGGCGACGGCCTAGGCAGAGGGGGGAAGGAAGGTAAGCAGTCCCCTGGAGGTGGTTCTCGGTGGCTTCATCTCAGTCCCTTGTATGACATTCGCCAGGCAGCCGAGATGTCTGACGTCACTGTCTGCAGCCTGGGGAGAGGGAAGGAATGTAAAGTACACGAAAAGGAATCAGGAGAAGGAAAGGGGTTGTACTTGACAGTGCTGTCTTCTTGCCCACCCCAGATCAGGCTCGACACAATGGCGTGATCAGCTAACCCCGATAGAGCTGCTGAAAAACCTGAGCACCATGAAGAACTATGCCCTGCCTGTCATTCGAAACAACGGGCAAAAGATAACCATCGGCGAGAAGGAGTTTTCTCTGGATGACTTTGGTAAGGAGTGTGGGCTGGACGGGGAAACAGCAGGGTATTGTTGTTAGCTGAAGGCTTTTGACACCATGTAACCGCAGAGTTGAGTGGATTCCTGGCTTCCTGGTTTATCTCGACCGACAGGATGTGACATCACAGAGGGAGCTCATTCAGCCCATTGTGCTCTTGCAGTTACCTTGAAAGAGTCGTTTGTTTTGCCTAACAATCTCACTCTTCCCTCTTTGCCCTGTTCCAGTCTGAAAGAGTCTGCTTCCACCGCCCTTTCAAGCAGCACATTCCCGCTGCATTTTCAAAAGAAATTCTCCTCCTATCTTCTGTGATTCCTTTCAGTTAACTCCAGTCTGAGTTCTCTCGTTACTTACTCTCCTGTCATGAGAAACCGTTTCTCCTTACTTACTCTCTCATTCGTGGTTCTGATTATTGAATCCCTCCTGCCCTTAATTTCTCTCAGGCGAACAATCCCAATTTCTCTTATCTCCGTGCATTACAGAAAGCCATAAGTCCCAGGTACTGTTAAAGTGAGACACTGCTCACTCGCCAGTCTTCACAAGCCTCCGGAAGTGACGTGCCGACAACTGAAGATCCTGCTCCAAAGTGGCATCCAACAAGTTGGTTAGCTGGACGTGAATTATACCGTAGAAAGCTTCCTATCCAGATGCAATCCCAGCTTGGTACTGCAATAGCTCTGCCCAGGACTGTAAGAAACTACAGAGAGTTGTGAACATAGCCCAGTCCATCACTTTCCATCCACGGACTCCATCTACCCTTCTTGCTGCTTCAGAAAGGCAGCCAACATGGTCGAAGACCCCTCCCACCCGTTATACTCTCTTCCGCCCTCTTCTGTCGAACAGAAGATACAAACGCGTAAACACATGTATCATAGAGTTCTCAAATTTCAAATATAATGTTGATCATGCTTTTCGTGCATCTAATTCGCAGTGGTAACTTTGTTTTCCCCGCTCCGTTCGATCATTCTTTGTTTTGTATGATCTGTCTGTACTGCACGCAACACAGAGTTTTTCCACTGTACCAAGGTACAAATCAGGTTATCATGGTAGGGCCTTAGGGAGTGTTGCTGAACAAAAGGAGTGCAGGTTCATAGCTCCTTGAAAGTAGGGTCACAGGTAGATAGGATAGTGAAGAAGGAATTTGATATGCTTGCCTTTATTAGTCAGTGCATTGAGTCTAGAGGTTGGGAGCTCATGTTGCAGCTATACAGGATATTGGTTAGGCCATATTTAGAATACCGTGTTCAGTTCTGGTCTCCCTGCTATCGGAAGGATGTTGTGAAACTTGAGAGGGTTCAGAAAAGATTTACAAGGATGTTGCCAAGGTTGGTGGGTTGAGCAACAGGGAGAGGCTGAATAGGCTGGGGCTATTTTCCCTGGAGCATCAGAGGCTGAGGGGTGACCTTACCAAGGTTTATAAAATCATGAGGGGGCGTGGATAGAGTGAATTGACAAGGAATTTTCCCTGCGGTGGGAGAGTCCAGAACTAGAGGGCATAGGTTTAGGGTGAGAGGGGAAAGATATAAAAGAGACCTAAGGGGCAACTTTTTTACACAGAGGGTGGTGCGTGTATGGAATGAGCTGCCAGAGGAAGTGGTGGAGGCTGGTACAAATACGCATTTAAAAGGCATCTGTATGGGTCTGTGAATAGGCAGGGTTTGGAGGGATATGGGCCAGGTGCTGGCAGGTGGGACTAGATTAGAATATCTGGTCAGCATGGACGGGTTGGATTAAAGGGTCTGTTTGCATATTTTGTGACTCTGTGACTCTATGGGACAATAATAAATGAAATCAAAGAATGTTGGTTCAGCCACAATTGGAGTAGTGCATGCAGTTCTGGTCACCACATTATCGGAGTAATTGCACCAGAGAGGGTGCAAAGGAGATTTACCTGGATGCTGACTGGGCTGGTGGCTCTGGCCATGAGGGAAGTTTGGATAGACTGGGGTATTTTTCCTTTGATCTGCGGTGGTTGAGAGGGGACCTGATCGAGGTGTATAAGGTTCTGAGAGACATAGATGACATTTCTTCCAATAGTAGAAGGAGCAGTAAGGAGGGGCATAGCTTTAAGGTAGGAGATGGTAGGCTTAAGAGGAGGGTTGGAGAGGAATTTTCACCCAGAGCGTAGCAGATGTCTGGAACACACTTCAGGAAAAGGTGGTTAAGTCAGAAACTCTTGCAATATTGAACCGGTGTTTAAATATCCACCTACATTGCCATAGCCTTCAGGGCTAAGAAGGAAGAGTTGATAAGTGTACTCAGATCTTTGTTGATCGGTGCCAAAGTGATGGGTCAAATTCTTATTTGACTTGGTGTTTCAGGTCAAGTGATCCTTCCTCAGAACTCAGTTAACTTCTCTCCACAGATGCTGCCAGACCTGCTGAGCATTTCCAGACATGTCTATTTTTTTGTCTCTTGATTTACAGCATCAACAGTTCTTTGAGTTTTTGTTTGACTTACTTTTTTCTTAAAAAGGTTTGCTGAGCGACAGATTTCTCCTTGGACAGAGGGGAAAATTGTTCGGGGACAGGATCATTTTCTCTGGGAGTGTGTTTCAAACAGGGATGGTATGTGTCTTCCATTTCACTAAGGGTTGCTGTGCAGCCTCCACATTTTACATGTACGTTGTAGCGGAAAGCCATGTCCAGCGATGGCACAACTGTTAGTGTGCATTGGAAGGGCCCACAGATTGAGATTCAACCTCAACCTGGGGCAGGACACAAACCTGGGAGCGTCTGGCTCAGAGCTAGGGACGCTACCCACTGTGCCACGAGACCACCTCTGCTTCCAGGCAGTGGTCTACCTCAACAGATCCAGGTGGCAAGATTTTCCTTGCTTGCTGGGCACAATCAGCAGTGGTAGGACATCGAGAGCCACTTGGAAATTCACCCTCCTAGGCTTGAGGCTGCCTTCCTAAAGCTCACTGTCTCTTTGCCTGCAACTCGAAACTCCAGCCTGCCTGCCCCTGTACCTCCTCAGTATGACTGGTTGTCAAGTATAGTGCAGCAGATTGGGATGTTTTATGAGAGTGGATACACTGCATACACACAAACTGTTTCAGACGGTATTTTTCCACTGTGTCTCCTTCCTAAATGCCCACCCCTCCTCCTTTTGTCTCTCACCTTGCAGAGCCGAGGAAACTTCCTTACAGCTTCCCTGGTCCCCCAGAAGAACGACTCGCTCTCCACATTCTGCGACTGCAAAATCTGGTGCCAGAACACGTGGAAACCCGGACTTTGTTCAACAGCACTCAACCAGGAATTGAGCAGGTAGGAGCTATCCACTGGGTCTGCAGCAGCCAGCCTTTGGTTCTGAATTGCCCATTCTGTCTGTTATCCTCCCTCAGAAGCCCCAGGTGGCACAGCCTTGGCGAGCCACAATTCCAAGCCCAGGTGACATTAAACTTGTACACACTCTCGATTAGGGAACTCTTGAGTACCATGCACTGTCCTGGTCTCCATTTAACACAAAAACAGGACATAAAGATACTAGGGAAAAATTATAACAATGATAGCAGAGTGAGTTTTAAGAAGATTTGTAGCTCATGTTGAGGTTCTGGATGTAGGTTTGCTCACTGAGCTGGAAGGTTCATTTTTGAGATGTTTCATCACCCTACGAGGTAACATCTTCAGTGGGCCTCTGGGCGAAGCACTGCTAATGATTCCTGCTTTCTGTTTATATGTTTGGGTTTCTCTATCAACAAACACATCGAGTTAGACTCCGTCTACAACCCCCTGAGAAAAAGAACAGGAAATGACTTCACCATGGGAAATGACATCATTTTAGGCAATGACATCACCAACCCAAAGAGTTGTAGGGTGATGAAACACCTGGAAATGAACCTTCCAGCTCAGCGAGCAAACCAACATCCAGATTATAGCAGAGCTGAGAGACTGTAAGAACTGCATAGGCTGTAATTCTTTGTTGGAGAAGAGAGAAGGCTGAGCTGTCACAATCCTAAAAATTATGCAGGGCGAACGTGGAGATTGTCTTCCAATTCTGAATTACAATTCCAAATCTACTCGAGAATTCAGCAGAACCTTATTGAGAATCATAGAGTCATACAGCGCGGAGACAGGTCCTTCAGCCTAATCTGGTCCATGCCGACCAAGACACCCGTCCATGCTAACCCCATTTCCCTGCACTTGGCCATATCCTTCTAAACCTTTCCTATCCGTGTATTTGTCCAAATGCCTTTTAAATGTTAATGTAAATAAACCACTTCCGCTGGCAGCTCGTTCCATATGCGTACCACCCTTTGTGTAAAAACGTTGCCCCTGAGTTTCACTTTTATTCTTTCCCCTCTAACCTTAAACCGATGCCCTTTAGTCCTCGATTTTCCAACACTGGGAAAAAGAGTGAGTGCACTCACCCTATCCATGCCTCTCATGCTCTTAGACACCTTTTTAAGATCCACCCCCCCCTCAGTCTCCTATGCTGTAAACAAAAGAGTCCTAGCTGCTCCAACCTCTCCCTATAACTCAGACCCTTGAGTCCAGGGAACATGCTTGTAAATTTCTTCTGCACTCTTAACAGTTTAATAACATCCTTCCTGTAGCACTGCTGCCTCACAGCGCCAGAGACCCGGGTTCAATTCCCGACTCAGGCGACTGTGTGGAGTTTGCACATTCTCCCCGTGTCTGCGTGGGTTTCCTCCGGGTGCTCCGGTTTCCTCCCACAGTCCAAAGATGTGCAGGTCAGGTGAATTGGCCATGCTAAATTGCCCGTAGTGTTAGGGGAATGCGTGGGTTGCGGGTCGGTGTGGACTTGTTGGGTTGAAGGGCCTGTTTCCACACTGTAAATAATCTAATCTAATCTAACACTGAACACAATCCTCCAAGTGCGGCCTCACCAATATCCTGTATAACTGCAACATAACTTCCCAACTTCTATACACGGTGCCCTGACTGATGAAGGCTAGTGTGCCAAAAGCCTCCTTCACAGCCCTGTCTACCTGTGACTGCACTTTCAAAGAACTATGAACCTGAACTCCAAGAGATTAGTGAGAATGTGGAACTCTCTCTCACACAGTGTAGCTAAGGTAAATAGCAGAGATGCATTGTAAGGGGAGTTGGATGATTACATGAAGGCGAAAGAAACAGAAAACTTGGAGAAGATCTATATGGAGTAGAAATGCCAGCAAGGG
Source organism: Chiloscyllium plagiosum (assembly GCF_004010195.1). Taxonomy (NCBI): domain Eukaryota; kingdom Metazoa; phylum Chordata; class Chondrichthyes; order Orectolobiformes; family Hemiscylliidae; genus Chiloscyllium; species Chiloscyllium plagiosum. The sequence continues at coordinate 15,751,948 of NC_057751.1, read as the reverse complement.
CTAGTTTGGTTACGTGTCCTGTCGACTGTTGGAAATTGTAAGTAAAGTCAAAACTGGTTTCTTGGGTTGAATCGGTCTATGTTTGTGCTTATCATCAGGTCGAGTGCTTAGCTTAATTCAATGTACACCATGAATTGTGTCCCCAAAAAGCAATCTTTCACCGTTGCTCATTCCCTTGGATCTTGACCTGTGGCGTGAAACTTTGTGAATCCTCCAGCAGTCAGGGCTGTCCACCGGTTCCTCACATTCACAACTATTGAGCTTGTCACCATTCCTTCCCCTCCACATGGCTGAAGCTGGTGTTAAAGTCAGCCACTGTATTTTCCCCCAGACCAGCACCACCTCTTCTGAAGATGTTGACTCTTCCTGGATGTGCCTGCATGGTTTGTCAAGCACTGCAACACACAACGCAAGAAGAACACAAGTATGGGGAGCAATAGACCATTCGGCCCATTGGATTTGTTGCAGCGTTCAGTACAGCCATGGTGTTTCTGGTATGACCTGAACTGCAGTTTCCTGACTGTGCCTCAGAACCCTGGACTCCTGTCAGTCAAAAATCTGTCTAAGTTAGCCTTGAATATATTCGACACCAGGTTATAGGCCCAGCAGGTTTATTTGGAAATACAAGCTTTCAGAGCGCTGCTCCTTTGTTAGGTAGCAAGCACTCCGAAAGCTTGTACTTCCAAATAAACCTGTAGGACTATAACCTGGTGTTGTGTGATTTTTAACTTCGTCCACTCCATTCCAACACCAATACCTCCACATCTTGAATATATTCAATGACCCAGCCTCCACTGCTCTCCAGGGAAGAGAATTCCACAGACTCATGACCCTCTGAGAGAAAGAAATCCTCCTGATCTTCATAGCCTCTAATTTATAAACTGTGTCCCTTCACTCCAGACTCTCCCACAGAGGGAAACCTCCTCTGAGCAAACACCCTGTTAGATCCCCCTCAGAATCTTATCTTTCAATAAGATCACCACCCATTCTTCAAAGCTCCAGTGAACATCCGCTGAAACCACTTGACCTTTCCTCATAAGCTAATGTTCGGGAGTGGGGGTGGAGGGTACCAGATGAATTAGATGGTCACCCTAATCTCGTATTATCTTCACAGCCTGAGTGTGGCAGTTCTCCATGTGAGATCCCAGACTCTTTATCTGTGCACGTGTGTGTTGACTGTGCAACACAGCTATCTGCAGCTCAGCTCAGTTGTTCGCCGCGACACGCCATTGTCCAGACGGTGTCTTAATATATGTTAGTTGCAAGAGGGATACCAACAGTTGACAGAGAGATGTTGATAGGTTACGTGATGGGCCAAAAGTTAGCAAATGGAGTACAGTGTGGGAAAATGTGAAGTTGATCATTTCAGAAGGGAGAACAAAAGAACAGGGTATTATTTAAATGGACAAAGACTGCAGAAAGCTGTAAGGCACAGGGATTTGTGAGGACTTGTGCACGAAACACAGAAAGCTGGCACACAGGTACAGCAGGTAATCAGGAAGGGCTGTTGGAAAGTTGGCCCTTAATTGAAGAAGGTTGGAGTATGAGAATAGGGAAATCTTATTGCAACCGGGCAAGGTGCTGGTGAGACCACATCCGGAGCACTGTGAGCAGGTTTGGTCCTCTCGTTTAAAGGAGGATATTATTTCATTGGAGGCAGTTCAGAGAAGGTTCACTGAGATGATCCCTGATATGAGGGATTGTTCTCATGAGCCAAGGCTAAACAGTTTGGGACTCTACTGATTTAAATTCAAAGCAGTGTTTGGGGACAAATGCTGAGAGGATGTTTCCCCTCACAGGAGAGTCTCGGACCGGAGGGCACACTGTCCGAATAAAGGGGCACCAACTGAAGACTGTGATGAGGTGAAATTTCTTCTGTCAGAGGGTTGGGAGTCTTTGCCACAGAAAACTGTGGAGACAGAGCCCTTGTTTATATTTAAGGCTAAGATTGATAGATTTTTGATCGGTATGGGAATCAAGGGTGATGGGGAACATCGGATCAGTTGTGATCCTGCTGAATGGTGGGACAGGCTCAAGGGGCTGAATGGAATGGCCGACCCTCCCACCGTTTCCTTTGATTTATGGCCTATCATGTAAATGAGGAAAGTACAAATTTCAGTGCCGTTGTGATGTCAGATCCTGAAGAGGTCCATCCTAGCACTGAGGGACTCTTATGAAGTGGTGTGTCCCTTTGACTGTGAGCAGAGTACCGTCCAGACCCAACTGGCATGTGCTTTTAAACCACAGAATGTAATGTATAACTTTAGAATGATTCTGTAAATTGACATCAGTTTGTTGAACAATCGGGGGAATGCTAAGAATTACACTGTCATTTGAAGATTATCAGTTCAGCTTGCAAGTATTTACACTCATTAGAAGCTATGTATATTCACTGTCATTTTGGAAGGGAGAAGGAAAGAACATAATATTATTTAAATGGGGTAAAGGAACAAGACCAGGAATTGGAATTAAACAAAAGACTGGGGGATAGTAGAGCCTTGGTGCATTCTCTGTGCCAAAGCCTTGAGCTATTGGAGTCAACTTGTGAAGCAGTAATTGACTGTTTTCTTGTATAGTGCACACTGTTGCTCCCTTTTAAAATGGAGCATTCTTGCATCTGGCCTGATGATTGCGAGACGAAAAGACAATCGCTACACGTCTCTCTTTCTTTTAAAACATTGGTTATACTAACATTTGTTCTTTGCACAGGGGAAACTGCAAATGTGGATCGACATCTTTCCAAAGAAGTTGGGTCTCCCTGGTCCACCCTTTAACATCACCCCTCGGGGTCCTGTCCGGTGAGTGAACTTAATTGCTGGTAATAACGACTGAGAGAGTTTGCATGTGACTGCTAATGCTGGCCATCTACACACTGGAGGTCAAAAGTCTGTACATCCATGGCTTTAATTTTCTGATGTTTTCTTATCACCTCTTGGATCAGCACTCTGCTCAGAGTCAGGAGGTTATAGGTTTAAGGTTTAAGAATGTGAGCATCACAATTGGACGAACATTCTGGTGCAGGATGCCACTTGGTCAACGGTGTCATCTTTTTGGACGAGATATTAACTGAGGCCCCCATGCCCACTCAAGTGGCTGTAAAACAAATCTCACTATTTGTAGGAACTGGAGAGCCATCCCCAGTGCATATCCTTTATCGATAATCACAAGCAAACCTGATCATCCAGTCTTCCTCATTGAATTGCCTGCAGTGTCATAATGATTCATTGGTTGTCTAATATCATGGGACATCTGCACCACCATGAAAGGCAAGGCTTTTAATTGTTTCATCAATTTTCACCCTTTCAGCCATGAAGGCGCACATCTTGGGACAAGGTTCATCCCAAGCATTGCCGAAGTCAAGGGTCAATGATTTACAGTGTAGAAATTCTCTTTCTGCTTTCGCTGATGAGGGTCATAATTATACCTCTGACTCCAGCGGTTCAAAATGGCAGCATACCATCACAGTCTCCAGTGTAATGAGGGAAGGACAATAAGTGCTGGCCCAGCCAGTGGTCTCCTCATTCTACGATCGAGTTAAACACGAGACAGCTCCACTGTACAGCTCCTGGAGAGCAGAGTTGCCGCAATGAGGCCAATGGGAGACTTGATCACTGAAAATCCTGTACTTGACTAACCCTATCTGGTGGCCATTGGCTAGCTTGATTGTCTGGACAGCTGGTTTGGAATGCAGGGCTCTGGTTCAATTCCCACACCATGAACGTTCCTTCCTGCCTTCTCAAATTTCACCCTCACCCAAGGTGTGGTGACCCTTAACCTTTCTGTAATGAGGGTGGGCCCTATAGCAACTTTTGTTTAACCTGCCTGGTAAAGGGGCAAGGCTTGAGTCAGGGACTGTTTACAGCTCTGCCTTGATTTCTGAATTTTGTTCTGGATTCTTCAGGTATGTTCTGCGCTGTATAGTCTGGAACACGAGCGACGTAGTTCTGCAGGAAACCAATATAATGGGCGAAAGGATGAGTGATATATATATTAAAGGGTAAGTAAATCATAGATCCTTGTGTAATTCCCTCGCCAGTCGTACAGAACTTGAGTATTCCTGAAGTAAAAGAGGCATGTTATCAACGCTTTTCATCCTGCACTTTTCAGGACTAATGCAAGAATGCCAAATTTCCAAAGGAGCACGAGGAAGGGTGCTTTCCCACCAATCAACATTCCTTTTCTCATACAGGAAATTGTGGTTCTCTTTGAGATTTGCTATTCTTGCAGTGGTGTCCTGATGAATGCAAAATGGTAAAGCCTTGGCAGCACATCTCTTTTTATCGGCAATTATATCAGCTGGACTTGACAGTTCAGCGCAATATTGAGAAGGCAAAACACTGTGAATATTCATTGAATCAGAGATTAAACTGCTGAGCAGAGAGCTCTCCTGGCTGATGTTTCTCCCTACAGCACTGCAAGGAACAGGCTCATTGACCATTCACCTCAATGCTTTTTGTGTGCTCTGGTGCAGAATGGCCAGTGAGCCCGTTGCTGATGGACTTGGCAATGGATCAGACAGACTGACACACAGACACACACACACACACACACAGACACACACACACTCTCACACTCATGCACACACACACACTGAAGAACAACCCTGCTTCACTCTGCTCAGCTGCACTCCAACCTGCTGGCGATCCTCCCAGCACTTTTGTTTTTTTTCCCCAACACTACTTTTGCACTTCAGTTTCCCCACCTCCCCCGAGTTATTTTGGAATATAGGTGTCGAGCGATGTTTTGCCACGGTCCTTGAACATGTCCTGCCATTCAGTAAGACCTTTGTTCATCTTCTGCCACCAAGTTTCCTTCCAGCCCGATCCCTTGATTCCCTTCCCGAAAATCTGTTGATCTCGTTCAAGTCTCTGGAGTAGGGGATTCAAAAGTCTCTGAGTTTCTGAAGGGAGACATTTCTCCTTGTCAGAGTAAGTGTCTGACCACCCCACCCCCCCCACTTCCAAACCCATGGACTGACTGCTCAGTCTGTCAGCTTTTTGCTGTCAAGTCCTCTCAGAATTTCATATATTTCAACTGATTTGTCTCATTTGTCCACACTCCAGCGAGTGTAGGCCTAGCCCAATGAATCCTTTTTCATAGGATACCCTTATTATGCCCGGCATCAATCCCATGATTATTGTGCTTCCCCTAAGGTAGATCAGTACTGTTCCCTATAATGTAGATGTGGTATCACCAATGCCCATGTAAGAATTCTTTGCTCTTGTACCCTCTGGCAATAAAAGCTGATTTACCATCACGACTAGAGGCTTCCACCCTCTGCAACCACCACCTCGACACAGTTAAGCAAAATAACAACCCAAGGCCCAGAAGAAAGAAAAGACTTTGGGAATTTTTTTTTCCTCAGATCTTTTGGCTATTAATCAAACCTCTTGTTCCTTCACCAGTTGGATGGTTGGGTTGGAGGAGCAGAAACAGAATACTGACGTGCACTACAGGTCACTAGATGGAGAGGGCAACTTCAACTGGAGGTTTATTTTCCAGTTTGAATATTTAACAGTGGAGCGAGTCCTTGTCATCAACAAGAAGGTGAGGAGCTGAGTTATACTGAAAGGTGGGAATGGTTTATTCCAGCAATGGAGGGATCATGTAACTGTATACCTGACATCCCTTTGAAGCTCATTGTCTACAATCAAAATGAAATATGTCGTTTCTCATTCACTCCTATTGTATACAATCCCAATGTATCAAATCTTATCTCTTTACTCCCATTGTATACAATTCCAGTGCATCAAACCCTATCCCTTTACTCCCATTGTATACAATTCCAGTGCATCAAACCCTATCCCTTTACTCCCATTGTATACTGTGCCCATACATCAAACCCCATTCTTTACTCCCGTTGTATACAAATCTCATGAATGAATCCCCACTCTTGTATACCATCCCTGTCGATCAAACCTTCCACTCTCATTGTGTACAATTAGAAGGAAATAATGGATCCATCCCCTTCCTAATTCACTTCATTGTATGGAATCCCAATGATTCAAACCATTTCCACTCATACAATTGCAGTAAGACCTTTTACCACCTGTGATTCCAGAGATTGACCAGAGGCTGAACTGAACCAGTTATATACATATTGTAGCTAAAAAGCAGGTCAGAGGCTGCAGGTAACTCACCTTCTTACTCTTCAAAGTCTGCATACCATCCGCAAGAGTATGATGGTCAAGTCCCCACTTGCCTGATGGGTGCAGCTCCAACAACACTCAAGAGACTGGGCACCATCCAGGACAAAGCAGCCATCTTGTTTGGCACAACATTGACAAACATTCACTCCCTCCGTACCAACACTGAGTGGCAGCAGTGTGTACCATCTACAAGATGCACTGCAGCAACTCACCCAGGTTCTCTTGAAATCCACAACCTTCCAAATCCACAAAAAACTACCATATAGAAGGGTAAGGACAGTAGATACATGGGAACACTATCCCTACTTGCAAGTTCATCTCCAAGTCACACATCATCCTGACTTCGAAATATATCACCAGTGTCACTGGGTCAAAATCCTTGAACTTTTTCCCTACCCACACTGTGTGGGGGTCCCTATATCACATGGACTGCAGTGTTTCAAGAAGGCAGCTCACCCCCATCTTCTCAAGGGGGCACTTAGGGACAGGCAATAACTGCTGGGCCCAGCCAGTGAAACCCCATTCCACGACTGTATTAAAAAATATGTAATTCCACATTTCTCCACATTATTTTTCACTTTCTGCATCTTGCCCACTCATTTGAACTTGTTCAGTTTTCTTGCATCTTTCCATTTCCCACCAGCAAATGTAAATTCATTCCACTAGCTCTCCTTATTTTAATCATTGCTACAGATTTTCTCCCTAACCAACACTTGGGCACTTACCACCACTTATCACTGTGGTTGGTTCATTGGGATACTGAGTTGAAGCAATTTGCAAGTTAGAGTTTCCATTTCTCTGAGTGCAGGCAGAGAGCACAAACGTGTATCAAAAAGCATGTTTGATATAAATGCCTTGTGTTATTGTTTGTCAATCTTATTTCTTTGTCTATTCTGTCCAAGTGCCGGCTGGAGATTTAATCTGTGCAAATTCTCCCAGTCATAAAACTTAGAGGCGTCATACCAGACTCGAAACGTTAGCTCTGTTTCTCTCTGTCCACAGATGCTGCCAGACCTGCTGGGTTTCTCCAGCACTTTGTGTTTGTTTCAGATTTCCAGCAGCCCCAGTACTTCGCTTTTATGTTAGTTGTACTGCGTGCGGGCTCTGTTTTCTCAGTGATTCAGCCAGGAGCAATCATTAGAGAGTCTTTTTGCCTCTTTCAGAACTACATTTGGAGCTTGGATGAGACAGAGATGAAGATGCCTCCTAAGCTAATTCTCCAACTTTGGGACAACGATAAAGTGTCTTTTGATGACTACTTAGGTAATCTTTCATAGACTCTGCTGTTTGATCTTCCACAATTTCTGGGGATATCAAGTAACAGCCTGGGGCATGAATAATCTGGAAGCGCAGCTCATGTTCTGGGGACACGGGTTCAAACCTTGCCATAGTAGCTGGGAACTCCCCCTTTCAGCTGCTTGACTGTGCAGCCTCTGGGACGCACTGTGTATGGCTTTCGTTTCCAGAAACTGCTGTCGCTAGGTAGCCTCTGCAAAACACGCTTTGAGCACCTCACCTGGTTCACTACTGTCCCTGTAGTCTGCTGTCCTTATCCAGCCTCACAGACATGTGACTCCATTCCCCAGAGCAACGTGGTTGGCATTTAATTGCCCTTTGACTTGGTTGGACGAGCCACTCAGTTCAAGGGCAATTAGAGACTGCCAAAAACTTCGGGCCTCACTGGCAACACTCACTTAGAATGAAAGAGATTTTTGAGAAGCCCTAAATTTGAGAATGGATTTATTCAAGAAAAATGCAGGAGCGAGAACTATAACTATAGGGCACTTGGGCTCAGGTCAGTAACAGGGAAAATGTCTTCTCAGGGACCTGCTGATGGGACACTTAGAACGTCATAATACACTTAAGCATAGGATGAGAATTCACCTATTCAAGACTGAGGGGGAATTTCGTCGCTCTGAGGGTGGTGAATCTTTGGAATTGAAAAGTGTGGTGCTGGGAAAACACAGCAGGCCAGGCAGCATCTGAGGAGCAGGAGATTCGATGTTTCGGGCATAAGCCTTTCTTCAGGAATGAGGCTGGTGTGCCAAGCGGGCTGAGATAAAAGGTAGGGAGGAGGGTCTTGGGGGAGGGACATTGGAAATGCAATAGGTGGAAGGAGGTCAAGGTGAGGGTGATAGGCCGGAGTGGGGTGGGGGCAGAGAGGAACATTCCGCAAGTAGGCGGCCTGTCTCCCCAATGTAGAGGAGACCACATCGGGTGCAGCAGATACAGTAAATGATGTGTGTGGAGGTGCAGGTGAACTTGCGATGGATATGGAAGGATCCCTTGGGGCCTTGAAGGAAAGTGAGGGGGGAGGTGTGGGCGCAAGTTTTGCATTACTTGCAGTTGCAGGGGAAGGTGCCGGGAGTGGAGGTTGGGTTGGTGGAGGGTGTGGACCTGACGAGGGAGTCGCGGAGGGAGTGGTCTCTCTGGAATGCTGACAGGGGAGGGGAGGGAAATATATCCCTGGTGGTGGAAATGACGGAGGATGAGACGATGTATCCGGAGGTTGGTCGGGTGGAAGGTGAGGACCAGTGGGGTTCTGTCCTGGTGGCGATTGGAGGGGCGGGATTCAAGGGCGGAGGTGCGGGAAGTAGAGGAGATGCAGTGGAGAGCATCGTCGACCACGTTGGAGGGGAAATTGTGGTCTATGAAGAAGAAGGCCATCTGGGTTGTACGGTATTGGAACTGGTCCTCCTGGGAGCAGATGCGGCAGAGGCGAAGGAATTGGGAATATGGGATGGCGTTTTTACAGGGGGCAGGGTGGGAGGAGGTGTAGTCTAGGTAGCTGTGGGAGTCGGTCGGTTTGTAGTAAATGTGTTGAGTCGGTCGCCCAAGATAGAAATGGAGAGGTCTAGGAAGGGGACGGAGGAGTCTGAGATGGTCCAGGTTAATTTGAGGTCGGTAGAAGGTGTTAGTAAAGTGGATTAACTGTTCAACCTCCTCGTGGGAGCACGAGGTAGCGCCAATACAATCATCGATGTAGCGGAGGGAAAGGTGGGGGGTGGTGCCAGTGTAGCTGCGGAAGATGGACTGTTCCACATATCCGACGGAGAGGCAGGCATAGCCATGCGGGTGCCCATGGCTACTCCTTTGGAATTCTCTGCCCCAGACGGCATTGGTGACTCTGTCATACAACATGGAAACAGACTTTTCGGTCCAAGCAGTCCATTGCCAAACATAATCTCAAACCAAACTAAACTAGTCCCGCCTGCCTGCTTCTGGCCTGTATCCCCCCAATCCTTTCCTGTTCACATATCATTCAAGACAACTTGATAAACTGGATACTAACTCCACTGTCGGTGTGGAGTTTGCGCATTTTCCCTGTGTCTATATGGGTTTCCTCTGGGTGCTCCGGTTTCCTTTCACAATCCAAAGATATGCAAGTTCGGTGAATTGGCTAAATTGTCCTGTAGTGTCCAGGGATGTGTAGCCTATGTGCAATTCAAGACAACTTGATAAATTGGATACTAACTCCACTGTCGGTGTGGAGTTTGCGCATTTTCCCTATGTCTGTATGGGTTTCCTCTGGGTGCTCCGGTTTCCTTTCACAATCCAAAGATATGCAAGTTCGGTGAATTGGCTAAATTGTCCTGTAGTGTCCAGGGATGTGTAGCCTATGTGCATTAGTCAGGGGTAAATATAGGGTAGGGGAATGGGTGTGGGTGGGTTATTCTTTGGAGGGTTGGTGTGGACTTGTTGGACCGAAGGACCTGTTTGTGTACTGTGGGGATTCTCATTCTAATTCTAATTCTTAAGGAGGCTGAGGGATGGTGCAGGTCAGTAGAGTTGAGGTAGATCATATATTTTAAGTTCTTATGTTGCAGACTACGTAGCACTTGTACATTAGTGGAGAGCACCGGGTTAAGCGACTTGGGTTACCACTAAGAAGGGACCTTAAACCTGACACATGGGAAATCATTGTGCCCTGTATTTAAGAAAGAACAGTGTGTGTAAAGGAGGTTGCTCGTGGTGAGAGCCCAGAGAGGGAGAGGGTCAATGACTGTTGCCACTCCATTGATTAAAATAAAACCTGTTTTGGGTGACTGTGTGTTTTGTTCCAGACTTGTTAGCTTTTCAGTGTTGGATTTGTCCAGTTGCATTAACCAGCTGGTGTCAGGTGAGGGCAGAGGAGTGTTGTATTCAGAGAGGGTTGGTGGTGTCACTGAGACTAATCCTAATTGTTTGCTGGCACATACTCTGGAGTTGAGAATTAGACATGGAGCAGCCAACCCCACCTTCAGCCCATTTGCAGTCCATTGCCACATCGGGGATTCAAACACCCGGGTCACTTTAGAGAGGGGCACTTCAGTCAGGCACAGAATTGAACAGGCATGTATGTCAACATGTGCCACTTGAATGCGTCACCACCAGCTGGCTGTACCCACAGTGCTAGGCAGCACACTTGCACATTCTTGGACTCATCAGACCGTGATGATTAGCGAGTGGGAATCCTGGCTTGAATTCACTTCCACACTCTACCTGGGGGTGGAATTTTATCATTCACGGCAATGATCCTTGCTGTCATTCCCCTGTCCGGCACACCATGGCACCGCACTGTTTACTGATGTTGATGAGTTGCGGTGAACTGTTTGGGACTCTCTCACCCTTTTCTCAGGCTGACTGATTGCTCCCTGAGTGCCCAGCTCTGTGTTGACCCTTGGGTTTTTCTCTCTCTCCTCGGCAGGCTACCTTGAGATTAATCTGAACGCCTTCCGGTGCCCAACAAAGTGGGCGGATAACTGCACATTGGAGAAGTTCTTTAAGCTGGAGGACTCCTCGTCTGACAGCTTGCAGAAGATGATTTCCCTCTTCAAGCAGAAGAGTATTAAAGGCTGGTGGCCGTGCGTCACATATGAAGAGGGCAAACCTCATTTGACAGTAAGAGCAAATATCCTTTCGCTGAGCATTCCTGCATCTATCATGATAAAAGGCCTTCCCTCTGTTCCGAGATGTCTCCAGATTCCTGAATATCGCCTCTTCTGCCTTTTCCCTGACTCTTTACCCACCCCTCCACACTTCCCAACCTGTTTCCTGAATCGATCCTATCAATTCCTTCAAGCATCTTAAACTTCCCCCAACTTCACCGTCCCTTAATCTTCTGTACTCAAGTCTCGGACAGGCAACCTTTCCTCACAATTTATTACCTTGTGCCCAAGTCACGTTCTGGTGCATGGTCAGATGAGATGAAGGGAAGCCTGAAAAGTTCCCAAGCAAAATCAAAATCCAGGAATTAATGACCTCCAGCATTTGTTGTTTTCATTACTTGAGCTCGTTCGCAGGAGAAGTAGGATCATTCGGCCCCTCAATTCTCATCAAGGCTGACCTGCCATGGGTTAAACTCCACTTTCCTGCTCTCTGGGGAAGAGTTGATTAAAGTCCTGGAATCTCCCCATGGAGTTCAGTTCACTCCTGTTCAACCTCTTCACGAGGCAATGAGAGGAAGTGAAAGAGAATGCAGGAGTGGAGGATTTGACACTCTGACTTGGTGACAGAATGAGTTTAGGGTTTAGACACAGCGAGGTCAGACTGAGCCATGTCTTGACCTCAGTGGTTATGGGAGGACAAGGAATCTCGCTGAGGGGAGTAACAGTACATTTGGTCTCCTCCTGCTCTTACAGAAAGGCTGTGTATAACGTGCAAACTTGTCTTTCTTACATATTGTGATAAATGCGAGGTTACAGCAGTCACAATTGATACTCAGTCTCTCTCTTTCTTCTCCTTCCCTCTGCCTGTCTCTGCCACTGCCTGCATCTCTCTCTCACTCTCTTTTCCTCTCTCTTTCCCTCTCTCTTTCTCCGTCTCGTTCTTTCTCACTCTGTTTCTCTCCTGCAGTTCTCTCTGCTTCTTTATCCATCTTTCTGCCTCCAAGTATCTGGCT
>NC_057751.1:15607676-15739862 GCF_004010195.1 Chiloscyllium plagiosum | reverse complement strand
TCTCTCTCTCTCTCTCTCTCTCTCTTTCTCAGTCACACACACACATTGTTCAGAATCCGTGCCCTCCTTGACTGTTTTTCATGTTGCCCTTTCTCTGTAACCCATCACCACGTTTCTCACCCTTAGCCCTCTCTCTTTGTCTCTGTCTCTTCTCTGTCTGTCTCCTGCCCCCCCACAGCCTTCCTGTTCCGTTGCCCACATCTTCCTCACCTTGCACTGCCCATACATTAAGCTGTTACACTCCCAGCACCAGCTGATGTCTCATTTCCATGTTTCATTCCTTATTTGATGTGTTTAGGGAAAACTGGAATTGACCCTGGAATTGCTGACGGAACGTGAAGCTGAAGAGCGGCCAGCCGGGAAGGGAAGAGATGAGCCTAATATGAATCCCAGACTGGAACCTCCAAAGTATGTCCATAACACGAGAGTCACCAAAACATTCCCCCCATCTGACATAGAAATTACATCCCCAAGGCTTGCACTGTGCCAGTAATCTCAACTGGCTAACACAGAATATATGGCACAGAACATAATGCATAATGTTAGGTGTGATTCCAAGATTGGGCAGAACTGGCTGGACAATCCCAAGTGTGCTAATCACTTTAACAACTTAATGAAGATTATCAGTCCAGCTTGTAATGTGGCTCGCCTGTATTTGCCAGAAGCCTGCTATTATTTATTCTGAGGGACCTCTCCTCTGCAGCCAAAAGGAACATGACCAGGCATTATGCCGTTTTTGAATTAAACAAATGAGTAGAGGACAGTAATTCCATGGTGTACCCTCCACGGCAATATCTTGACCAATAGGAGATGACTTAGCAACCAATCAGCACCCTTTTCCCACGTGGTATAAATTGTCGCTATCTTTGAAGTTTTGCAATTGTCCTGATTTCTCCTTGAGAAATACAAAGCTTTCTGTGTTACCTGCTGAATTAAGGCTGTTGGCTCAGTGGTTAGCACTGCTGCCTCACAGCACCAGGGAACTAGGTTCGATTCCAACCTTGGGCGATTGTGTGAAGTTTGCACATTCTCCCCGTGTCTGCGTGGATTTCCTCCCACAGTCCAGAGCTGTGCAGATTAGGTGGATTGGCCATGCTCAGTTGTCCATTGTGTCTAGGGACGTGCAGGCTATGTGGTTTAGCCATGGGAAATGCCCGGTTGCAGAGATATTGAGAAGGGCGTTGGGTCTGGGTGGTATGCTCTTCGGAGGGTCAGTATGGACTCAGTTGTTCAAATGGCCTGCTTCCACACTGTTCTATGATTGTGCGAATCCTGCTACTCTATTTGTCAATGAGATGCAACAGGGTTTGAATTCACAAAGTCTTTGAGGCCCGTGACTGAAACTCGAGCAACAGAACATTAGTTCTCCACACTGTGTGAGGGCGAGCTGCCAAATTCTGAACTGATTTGCATGACGTCACGGGACAGAGGGACCCGAATTTGTGGGTGTGTGACCAAAAAAACCCTTTGATAATGTTAAGCACTTTGAGTGAGCCTCTGCCTCAACCTGCCATGAGCCAAGGAGAAAAGTGACTGAGTGTTGTGTGTAGTCACTGAGAGACTTTAGCAGCCCTGAGATCACTGGAAACATCCACCACTATCCAGACTGTTGTACGCATGACACACATGCCGTGTGTTAATTTTTAATCGCTGGATCGGCTAGCATTCGGTTCCCATCCCTCACTGCCCTTGGACTGAGTAACTTGCTTGGCCATTTCGGAGGGCAGTTAAGAACCAAACATGCTGCTGGAGGTCTGGAGTCATGGATAGGGTAAATAGACAAAGTCTTTTCCCTGGGGTCGGGGAGTCCAGAACTAGAGGGCATAGGTTCAGGGTGAGAGGGGAAAGATATAAAAGAGACCTAAGGGGCAACTTTTTCACGCAGAGGGTGGTACGTGTATGGAATGAGCTGCCAGAGGAAGTGGTGGAGGCTGGTACAATTGCAACATTTAAGAGGCATCTGGATGGATATATGAAAAGGAAGGGTTTGGAGGGATATGGGCCGGGTGCTGGCAGGTGGGACTAGATTGGGTTGGGATATCTGGTCGGCATGGACAGGTTGGACCGAAGGGTCTGTTTCTGTGCTGTACATCTCTATGACTCTATGTGTAGGCCAGACCAAGCGAGGGTGGGAGATTTCCTTCTCTCAAATGCACTTGCCATCGATGTGATGAGATGAGTTCTCATCTCCATATTTTCACTAACTGAGTTTAGGTTCCACTATCTGCTGTGATGGGATTTGAACTGCAGGAGAGCAGAGGAAGTTCACCTGGTTGATTCTAGAGTGTTGGCTTGTGAGGAGAGATTGAGATTCACCGTGGGCTGAAGGGCCCTTTCCTGCTCTAGACTGGGTTAAGGTGAGAGGAGAAATATTTAAAAGGGACCTGAGGAGCAACTATTTCACGCAGAGGGTGGGGCATGTATTGAATGAGCTGGCACAGGAAGTGGTGGAGGCTGGCACATTTACATTTAAAAGGTATCTGGATGGGTACGTGAATAGGAAGGGTTTGGAGGGATGTGAGCCAAGTGCTGGCAAATGGGACTAGCTTAGGTTGGGATATATGGTTGGCATGGAGGAATTGGACCCCAGGGTCTGTTTCCGTGCTGTACAGCTCTATGACTCTGTGCCCTTTCGGGAAGGAAATCTTAGATTTAATTTCTTAGATTAGATTAGATTTCTTAGATTACTTACAGTGTGGAAACAGGTCCTTCAGCCCAACAAGTCCACACTGACCCACCGAAGCGCACCCACCCAGACCCATTCCCCTACATTTACCCCTGCACCTAACTCTATGGGTAATTTAGCACGGCCAATCCACCCTAACTTGCACATCTTTGGACTGTGGGAGGAAACCAGAGCACCCAGAGGAAACCCACGCAGACATGGGGAGAATGTGCAAACTCCACACAGACAGTCGCCTGAGGCGGGAAATGAACCCGGGTCTCTGGTGCTGTGAGGCAGCTGTGCTAACCACCGTGCCGCCCATTGCCGTCCTTACCCAGTCTGGCTTGGAGGTGACTCTGAACCCTCTGCAACGCTGTTGACTCTGAACAGCACTCAGAAACATTCAGCTCAGTGGCAATTTGGAATGGGCATCCTATGCCCTTCTCCCAAGACAGGATGAAGGAAAAGATCAGCAGTTTGTGTATCCGACCTTGGATATTGGTGATGTGTGATCTGACAGCCAACAGAGACCTTCTTCTATGGGGCCTGTTTTACAGTATTTAAGCCTTTTCTTTATATGATTACAGCCGGCCAGATACCTCCTTCCTGTGGTTCCGTTCTCCCTTGAAGGCGATGAGGCACATTGTCTGGCGCAAGTACAAGTGGTGGCTTATCTGCACGTTGCTCCTGGTGATACCAGTAATCTTCCTCGTAGCTCTCCTGCACGCGATTCCCGTAAGTATTTCAAAAGGGCTGCAATACACAGAGCCACATTGAGAATCCTGTGCTGAGCCACCCCACAGCTTTCGGCACCTCATCACACCGGAGAGGCAGACGTGACTGCCGCTGTGGAAGGGGGAGCGCTGTGTCCCTGGGACCGAACTGGACCTGCTTGTTTCCACAGATACGCAGGTTTCTCAGCTGCAGTGAATACTGGAGAAAGGGCTCAAATGGTAGCATACCTGTATATTAGGGGCAGCACGGTGGCTCAGTGGTTAGCACTGCTGCCTCACAGCACCAGGGGCCCGGGTTCAATTCCCGCCTCGGGCGCCTGTCTGTGTGGAGTTTGCACATTCTCCCCGTGTCTGCGTGGGTTTCCTCCCACAGTCCAGAGGTGTGCAGGTTAGGTGAATTGGCCACGCTAAATTGCCCGTAGTGTTAGGTGCATGAGTCAGAGGGAAATGGGTCTGGGTGGGTTACTCTTCGGAGGGTCAGTGTGGACTGGTTGGGCCGAAGAGCATGTTTCCACACTGTAGGGAATCTAATCTAATCTAATCATATGAGCACCAGCTAATGTCAACCAGCCCCTGCTGCCTTTGCAAGCTCACACTGTGCTACACCGCACGAATCTCAGCTCCAAAAGACAGTGCACAGAAAGCTTTACTCTGTCCTGGGAGTGTTTGATGGGGGACAGTGTAGATGGAGGTTTACTCTATATCTAACCCCATCCTGGGGGGTGTTTGATGGGGAACAGTGTAGAGGAAGTTTCACTCTATATCTAACCCCATTCTGTCCCAGTCTTGAGGGTGTTTAATGGTAGCATAGAGGCAGTTTCACTCTGTATCTAACCCCGTCCTGTCCCTATCCTGGGAGTGTTTGATGGTGACAGTGTAGAGAGAGCTTTACTCTGTATCTAACCCCGTGCTGTCCCTGTCCTGGGAGTGTTTGATGGGGGACAGTGTAGAGGGAGCTCTACTCTGTATCTAACCCCGTGCTGTCCCTGTCCTGGGAGTGTTTGATGGTGACAGTGTAGAGAGAACTTTACTCTGTATCTAACCCCGTGCTGTCCCTGTCCTGGGGAGTCTTGGATGGGGGACAGTGTAGAGGGAGCTTTACTCTGTATCTAACTCCATGCTGTCCCTGTCCTGGGAGTGTTTGATGGGGGGACAGTGTAGAGAGAGCTTTACTCTGTATCTAACCCCGTGCTGTCCCTGTCCTGGGAATGTTTGATGGGGGAACAGTGTAGAGGAAGCTTTACTCTGTATCTAATCCCGTGCTGTACCTGTCCTGGGAGTGTTTGATGGGGGAACAGTGTAGAGGAAGCTTTACTCTGTATCTAATCCCGTGCTGTACCTGCCCTGACCCGTTTCTAGGTAGAAGCTTCAATATTTAAATTGGTAAAAGTGAAGCGATCGATGGATCATCTGCGGGCACGGGGGAAATTTAGTTGTCAAATTGATTTTTCTTCTAAAAAGTCCTATGTTTCTCTCCCAAATGTCTGTCTGTGGTACCGGAGGCTGAACACTTTCTGAGGATAGTAATTGCTGCATTTAGGGTTTTGTCTTGTATTGTTCTGTTATCAGTAAACTCAGATATGCAATGACCAGGCACGAGTTTAAACTGAAATGTCTAAAGTCGCTCTGGCCCCAGTGAATCGACACCAATGGCCTGGTATTGAATGGCATGCTGTTAAAATGTTTACTTGGTCTTAGTTTATGTTCCCTACATTTGCTGCTGACACTTTACACTCTGTGCAAATGCACACCCTGTGCTGTGTCATCTCATCTCAGCCAGTGTAGCACCAGGGAGATGGTATGGATGTCCCATGCCGATGTTAGGGAAGTGGAGGAGGAGAAAGGAGATTGCCGTGCAAACTGCTCCCGTGAGGAATCTTCATGAGGGAAGATCAAATATCTCATCTTCCCGCATCAATATCCGGACTCTCACCCAACCATCCTAAGGAATAGGAGCAGGTGGAGGCTGCTCGGTTCACCAATCCTGCTCTGCCATCAGATCGGGGGATGGTTTATCTGATTGTGGCCATTTTACTGCTTACCACCCTCAACTGTAACATAACCTCCTTCATTGATCAGTAATCTGTCAAACTCAGCACTGAACTAACCTCCACGTGGAAGTGGACTACAAACACTGACCACCTTCCTCGAGAGGGCCAAGACCACCACCTCTCTGTTTTGGGACGCCTGACTTTGCAACCATGCCTCAAGGTTCCCTCCCAACAAAGGGCAGCGGCGTCTCAGCACCCCGTTCTGTCAAGCCCCCTCAGAAATTTCCAGAAGATGGCCCCTCATCCTTCCAAACAAGGCTCCTGCACCAGGTTCCTCAGACTGCCCCTCAGAGCTGAGGGGAGAGAATTGATGTGCCAACGTGCAAGTGAGAAAACGCCGAGGACTTGAGCCCGTGGGCAATTGGGGGGCGGGGGGGGGGGGGTGAGGGGAGAACTATCGTCGCTCTTCTGGCCATTGGGTTCCCCATTTGGCAGTCACCTCACCCCCACCCCCCTATACTTGCCTGGTGACAGAGCCGCCACCCACCATGATGTTGTGGTTTTCTTTGGGGGGGAGGCGGTGTCTATCTTGGATATTATGTGTTCTTTCCTCGAATTTGTTTTTTTAACAGAATGCTCTAGCAAACTTTTTGTTGCAGTCCACCAGATACCACAGGAAGAAAAAGTGAGGAGAGAGAGAGAGAGGCCATCTGGAGTCGGAAGGCATCCAGCCTCGTGGTCGAGGGTGGGGGGTTGCTCGGCACGGCGGTAACAGAAAGGGAGAAGCTCATTCCACGCTGCGGCTTACTTTGGCGTTGACAGTAGCTGGCCACGTGCCTGCCTTTATGTGTGTGTATGTGTGCGTGCGTGCGTGTGCCAGAGATGCAGGCCTCAAGAGGGGTAAAACAGAGTCCTGCGTTTGTGGGTGGAACATTCCGGAGAAGGCTTGCCTGAACTAAAGAAAGAAAAAGCCTCCTTTGTGTTCCATGCCGGACTCGCGTCGATGAACCCAAAATTGAACGCTTTATGGAAGGCTTTGAGGAATCAGGGCTTTGGAAACTTGTAATGTCGGATTTCCACTTGCAGCCCATCTGAGAGTTTCCCGTTTACTTGCATGTTTTTTTCCCAAAAAAAAAACTGTTTTTAAAAGGGGACCTTTGTTTCTTTTTCCAAAGAATTTGTCGCGATGACATATACAAAAAATATTTTTTACTTGTTAAATATGTATCAGCCCACTGTAAATAAAATGCAAAGATGCTGTTATTTAACGGACTATTTGTTTCTCACTGGGGGGGCCGAGAGATTACAGGGAGAGACTGGAAGCTGATTAAAGGGTTGAGAAGCATGTTGTTGTAGAGTAATGGACACCCTCGAGCAAGTTACAGGCTGCATCCGAATGCAGCAGTTTGGACGGTTTATACTTGGAATCTATAATGGGTACCACACGGCGGCAGTTTGATTGAGGAGTTCGGGGATTGAAGAATGGCTTTTGAGAGACGTCTGAAGTTCAAAGAAGAGGTAAGGGGTCCTTTAATTGTCTTCTCGAGATGTGATGAGAGGGGTAAGCTGTGGTGGGGGAGGGGGAGGTTGGATGTCAAAGTTATAATCCCAGTTCAAAATCATAAGGCATTTGTGTAAATCTCAAGATGTATTTTTGTGGTTTTGACACTCCCAGGAGTTATTACCCAAGGGAGGATGGTATGGTGTGGTGTTAGTGTCACTGGACGAGTAACATAGCACCCCACACGAAGGCTCTGGGGATACGGGTTCAAATGGCACCATGGCTAATGATCATGTTTGAACTCAATAAAAAAGAACTTTGGATTTAAAAGCTGGTCTTCGTCAACCATGTAACTAACACTGTAAAAATGCATATTGTTCGCCAGCCAATCAGTTGTACCAAATTACCACAAAGTCTAAAGAAAGGAATGAAATCAGACAGACCGGCTAGTATTTTAACTCTGTCTCTACCAAACAGTCTGAGGAGATGAACAGCCCAGGGTTAGATCCAGTGTCGAAGAAGATTTCCTTTCTGTTTTGAAGAGAAAATTCTACTCTCAGTTTAAAAGAGCAGAGGGAGCTTTACTGTGTTACTAACCCCGTACTGTCCCTGGCCTGGGAGTGTTTGATGGGGATGGTTTTCAGGGAGCTACACTCTGTATCTAACCCCGTGCTGTCCCTATCCTGCGAGTGTTTGATGGGGGACAGTGTACAGGGAGCTTTCCTCTGTACCTAACCCTGTGCTGTCCCGATCCTGGGAGTGTTTGATGGGGGACAGTGTAGAGAGAGCTTTACTCTGTATCTAACCCTGTGCTGTCCCTGTCCTGGGAGTGGTTGATGGGGGGGGACAGTGTACAGGGAGCTTTACTCTGTATCTAACCCTGTGCTGTCCCTATCCTGGGGGTGTTTGATGGGGGACAGTGAAGAGAGAGCTTTACTCTGTATCTAACCCCGTGCTGTCCCTGTCCTGGGAGTGGTTGATGGGGGACAGTGTAGAGAGAGCTTTACTCTGTAGCTAACCCTGTGCTGTCCCTGTCCTGGGAGTGGTTGATGGGGGAACTGTATCAAGGGAGCTTTAGTTTCATTTTAAAAGAGCAGAAAGAACCTTACTTTCAGGTTAAAAGTGTAGAGGAAGCTTTACTTGGTATCTAACTGCGTGCTTTCCCTGTCTTGGGAGTGTTAAATGGGGACATTGAGAAGTGTCTTCATACAATCTGTATAAAAGAGTGGAGTTTTATTTGCAGTTTAAAAGAGCAGAAACCTTTACCTTGTGTCTAACAGTGTGCGGTCCCTGTACTGCAAATGGTTGATATGGACAGGGGGGAGAAAGCTTTACTTCAGTTTCACTGAGTAGAAGGGACTCTGTACCTGTGTCCAAAGCGTATGATGGAGACAGCATCTGAGAGTTTTACTTTGTGTTTAAGTGTAGAGAAGGCTTTATTTTCAGTTAAAATTTATTCTCTATTCAAATGCGTGTTGGCCCTTTGCTTGGAATTTTGGATTGGACAATATTGAGGGAGCTTTACTACCTGTTTGAAAGAGGAAACTTTCCTCTGCATCTGTTATCAGTGCTGTGTCTGTCCAGGGAGTGCTGAATGTGAGTTCTGGGTTCTTCACTGATTACAAGATCCTGGGCGATTAAAGTTTGAGTAACATACAGTGACCAAGAGAACACGCTTGAAAAAAAATAAAGACACTGCTTTCCTGTAAATTTCTGATGGGATTTATTTGATATTGAAACAGCAGCATGTAAGAACAGTGGTCTGATAATAGGTTCACCAACAAAAGCAATTATCAATACTCCTCTATGTCTGGCTTTTGGATCATGCCAAAAGACTTTTAAAAAAGTCAATCGCCTTGCTATGTCCCAAGCAAGATCATATACTACTGAACTCAGCTGCGCACACTGTTTAGACCGCTGCAGAGCTGATATTTGCCACTTTGTTTGATCCAAACACTTGTAATCCCATAGACTAAACAAAAATGGTACAGTAGTTATAAACACTTTAATGCTGACATTTGCATCTTCATTGATTCCAGTGATGAACTAGATATGAATCAACTCAAGTGACTTTGTCAATACATGAGAGAGAAGCTTGTGTTTTGCCCCACACCTTGCGAAAGCCACTGCGTCCACACAATAACCAGTTGGCTCAGTTTCCATGGTCTGCAGGCTGTTTGCAGTTGTTTAGCTGAAATGTAATACTCAGCAAGGGACAGCCATTGTGGATGGGATTAACATGAACCCACCCCACCCTGCATCTCCGCATCCTGAAGCAAGTAGGAACTCCAGTTATGTTGGCATGGATCTGTCTGTAAGCAACTCACAAATCCCCTGACTCACTTGCTTTTATTTTGAAGCGAACAGATTTATCCCTTCGTGTTCTGCCCTTCAACCACAAATGAGGTCACAGAGTTCACTCGACAACAAAAACTGACATATTTCCTTCACTGATCACATAGCAGCAGCTTAGGGTTGGACACTTGATGTTGGAAGAGTTAGAGCTTCCAGTCCCATTCCTTTCAGATAAAATTGCCATTCTCAAACAGTTCTGCCTGTGCCTGAAAGATCCAGATCACAGAGCAAGATTATGATTCAACCAACACCGGAGAAAGAAATGTGCTATCTGGTCATTATCATTTTGCTATTGACAGGAGCTGGCTGTGAACAAATGGGCTACCATCTCTGCATTACAAGGTATTTCAGTGCTTGTTGTGCAACTTGGAGGTGGTATAGAATGCAAGATTACATTTTTTACAATGTGTAAACTGCAACATCACTGACTGACAGTTTACAGTTATGAGAAGGAGGGATTACTTCACTATTGTAGAGGCAAAGCTCCTCTTCAGTATTGTGTGCATTTTCCTGCCTGCGTCAGAGTGATGGAACACTCCACTGAGTGAGCATCAATGAATAATGTTGCCATCAGGTTCAGCCCTGTAATCCTCTACTTTCACTCATGCATGAACACACTCCCTTTCACAGCTGCACCTCTCAGCAGTGCTGCTGAACAGCAAATGGAGCCCCTTTGTTCAGACAGGTTCATGTGCATGGGCACCTCCGGAAGGGTCACAGAATCCAATTTCAAGTGTGGCTCCCTTAATTTGTCTACAGCATGGTTAAGTCCAGGAGTGCGCAAGAAAACCTCATCAAATTGCAGGTCAATGAAGACTTGATGAGAGAGACAACGTCCCTCCTCTTCAAATGACGAGCAACTAAAGTTTTAAAAATTTAATGTAAATGCATTCTCTCTCAGCCCGTCATTCTCACGGTTTCACATTAAAATCAGGAATCATTGAACAGGAGGGCACGCAACCACAGCTAACCGACCTGACAAACACAGATACCCAACACACAAACACGGATTGTCAAAACCTGACTGGTCCCAGCAGCTCACGGTGTGATCGCCCAGGAATTTACAACCACCCCACCGCCCTGTGCAGGCAAGGGCTTGGCTCAAGATAGCACTCATTGGGGCTCACAGCCCCAGCAACCTCGCAAGGGTGAGCTCATCCTGACTGTTTGGAGCGAGCCTGATACGCAATCCCATCAAGTCAACACAGCCACTCCGCACATTGAGAGGAAGGTTCACCGGAAAGGGGAAAAAAACAACTTTTCTGTGACTGTTGTGCCTTTTGATGCAAACAGGGGTGGGGGGAGGGGGGGGGAGGAACATTCAAAAAGAGGAAATGAAAGCAGGCATTGGAGCTCTCCCAAACAAATCACCACCTGTCCCAAAATCCCCCTTCCTGTCCTTTCCCAAAATAAAATGACCATGCATTTTCACCAAAGTGGAAAACGCAAATTGAAATTTTAAAAAAAACTCATGCTGTATCCAATCAACAACAGACTACGCACCAAATCCTGAGTGATTTATGTAAGGAAAAAGGGGAACAGTTCGAGAGATGATATTCTTCCTCAATTTGACCTTTGTTTTTGAATAAGTTGTGACCAACTTGCAAACCTGTTCTTGAACTCTGCAAAAGCCACGGTCTGGTCTGGAGGAACTCTGCAAGATTATTTTCAAGTTAGGGAAGAAAGATTGTGGAAACTAGTCACAGCAACCTGTATATATCGATAGACATACATACACAGACACACCGATGAAAGACATTTTAAATGTATCAAACACATCTGGAAAGAGGGACAAAAACAGAAATACTAACAATTTTGCCTCTTGGATTTTCTTCTTGCTGAAACCTCTTCTGATAAAGGTGGGTTTTTTTGCCTATCGCTGATAGTTAGTCAGTCCCAGAATCTCAGCAGTGAACGAGTTCACAATACAGTTTTCCAACTGTACTCCGTAGAGTTGGGAGCAAGATCAAAGAACTGCAGTTGGCGATGATCCGAAGACACCAGAGATGAGGAAAATAAACCCGTGCTGTGCCCAATCTCCCTCCTCTCCCCAAGGTTCCGAGTCTGAAACGTTGTCTCCTCAGCTGGGCCTCAGTAAAAACGCTTTCGGCTCTGTTCTTGCCACTTCTGGAACACGATGATGCCGATCACGGCCAGCACCATCAGGCCAACGAGGGAGAAGAAAACAATGAAGAACAGGGTCAAACCACTCATCGGCTCGTAATCCACGTCATCTGCGTAAGGGAGAAGGAAAAGCCAAGCTCGAAATAAAGCGACCTCGAAACAACAAGCAGAATACTGGGGAAACTCAGCAGGTCTGGCAGAGAGAGAAACACAGTAAATGTTTTGAGTCCAGCGTTATTTCTTCAGAACTCAAAGCAACTTTGAAAGAAGTCACGGTTGAGATTTCCACGGGGAGGGCTGGCAGTTGTTGGTTTAGTCATAGAGATGTACAGCGCGGAAACAGACCCTTCGATCCAACTCGACCATGCTGACCCAGATATCCCAACCCAATCTAGTCCCAATTGCCAGCACCTGGCCCATATCCCTCCAAGCTGAAAATGTGTTGCTGGAAAAGCGCAGCAGGTCAGGCAGCATCCAGGGAACAGGAGAATCGACGTTTCGGGCATAAGCCCTTCTTCTTGGACTAAGGGGGACAGGACGGTGTCAAGGTATGCGGAGATGAGTTCGGTGGGGCAGGAGCAGGCTGAGACAATGGGTCGGCCGGGGCAGTCAGGTTTGTGGATTTTGGGCAGGAGGTAGAAGCGGGAGGTGCGGGGTTGTGGGACTATGAGGTTGGAGGCGGTGGATGGGAGATCCCCCGAGGTGATGAGGTTATGGACGGTCTGGGAGATGATGGTTTGGTGGTGGGGGGTGGGGTCATGGTCAAGGGGGCAGTAGGAGGAGGTATCTGCGAGTTGGCGTTTGGCCTCAGCGGTGTAGAGGTCGGTGCGCCAAACTACTACCGCGCCTCCCTGGTCTGCTGGTTTGGTATCCCTCCAAACCATTCCTATTCATATACCCATCCAAAAGCCTTTTAAATATTGCAATTGTACCAGCCTCCACCACTTTCTCTTGCAGCTCATCCCATACACGTACCATCCTGTGTGAAAAAGTTGCCCCTTAGGTCCCTTTTAAATCATTCCCTCTCACCCTAAACTTATGCCATCTAGTTCTGGACTCTCCCACACCAGGGAAAAGACTTTATTTATCCTATCCACGCCCCTCATGATTTTATAAACCTCTAAGGTCACACCCCTCAGCCTCCAACACTCCAGGGAAAATAGCCCCAGCCTATTCAGCCTCTCCTGATAGCTCAAATCCTCCAATCCTGGCAACATCCTTGGAAATCTTTTCTGAACCCTTTAAAGTTTTACAACATCCTTCCATTAGGAAGGAGACCAGAACTGCACACAGTATTCCAAAAGCGGCCTAACCAATGTCCTGTACAGCTGCAACATGACCTCCCAACTCCTGTACTCAATGGTCTGACCAATAAAGGAAGCATACCAAACGCCTTCTTCACTAACATATCTACCTGCGACTCCAAGGAACTATGAACCTGCACTCCAAGGTCTCTTTGTTCAGCAACACTCCCTAGGACCTTACCATTAAGTGTATAAGTCCTGCTAAGATTTGCTTTCCCAAAATGCAGCACCTTGCATTTATCTAAATTAAACTCCAACTGCTACTCCTCAGCTCATTGGCTCATCTGATCAAGATCCCGTTGTAATCTGAGGTAACCCTTCTTCGCTGTCCACTACACCTCCAATTTTGGTGTCCTCTGCAAACTTACTAACTGTACCTGTTATGCTCGCATCCAAATCATTTATCCAAATGACAAAAACTCGTGGATCCAAGACTGATCCTTGTGGCACTCCACTGGTCACAGGCGTCCAGTCTGAAAAACAACCCTCCACCACCACCTTCTAGCTTCGAGCCAGTTATGTATCCAAATGGCTAGTTCTCCCTGTATTCCATGAGATCTAACCTTGCTAATCAGTCTCCCATGGCGAAGCTTGTTGAACGCCTTACTGAAATCCATTTAGACCACATCTACTGCTCTGCCCTCATCAATCCTCTTTGCTCCTTCTTCAAAAAGCTCAATCAAGTTTGCAAGACATGATTTCCCATGCACAAAGCCATGCTGACTATCCTGAATCAGTCCATGCCTTTCCAAATACACGTACATCCTGTCCCTCAGGATACCCTCCACCGACATCAGGCTCACTGGTGTATAGTTCCCTGGCTTGTCCTTAACACATTTCTTCAAATTAATTCTCGCCTTTCCACTCCTTCTGATAAAATAAGGGGCAGACATTCTCGCGAAAAAGTAATTGGACAGCTCTTCCAAACAGCCAGCACAGGCACAAAGCGTCAAATGGCCCCGTTCTGTGCTGCAAGATTCTAAGGCTTTCTGTCAATGTCCAAGAATGGTGAGCATTTACAGACTGGTGTCTGTTCTTTGCAAGTGGAAAATCAGAACAATTTGTCCTACCATCTTCAAACTTGAGATTATCCACACTTGGAACCAGCACGATGTCATCCGATTCAGTCTCCTCAGCTGTTCGTTGCACTGTCAGTTGGTAGACCTTTACTGATATAATGTCATGATTATCTACAAGGGAAAACATGTTGTTAAAAAAAGGGGTCAGAGGACCTGATCATGTGTCACTCACTCAAAAATTACACTTCCTACCTCTTGGCCAGTTCAGTTACGGCCCTGAGCTCCAGATCTGTGGTAGCTACCCACTCCTCAAGGTCCTTGTCCTGGGTGTGCCAGCCCTTCTTTGGCAAGACAAGCAAAGATGAAGGGGAAAGGCTGCTTCTGAATTTAAACCTCCATCTGCAATCGTCACCACCACTTCCCTCTTAGAAGGGAAGTCTGGTCACTAACAGTGCACCCACAGGCCAGGAGGACAACAATGGGAGGAACCACGGTGTCTTTAGCTAAGTTTTTGACGAGGTTCTGCACAGTAGACTACTGAGTAAAGTTAGATCACGTGGGAGAGCTTACCAATTGCATACAAAATTGGCTTGATGGTAGGAAACAGAGAGTGAAGTTTTGTTGTTTGGATTGGAGGCCTCTGACCAGCGGTGTTTCACAGAAATCAGTGCTGGGTCCACTTCTGTTTATCATTTATACAAATGATTTGGACGAGAATATAGCAGGTATGGTTGCTAAGTTTGCAGACGACACCAAAATTGGTTGTCGTGGACAGTGAAGAAGATCATCTAAGATTACAAGAGGTCTTGATCAACTGGGTCAATGGGCTGAGGAGTGGCAGATGGAGTTTAATTTGGACAAATGCGAGGTATGGTATGCATTTTGGTAAAACAAATAAGGGCAGGACTTACACAATTAATGGTAGGGCTCTTGGTAGTGTTGTGGAACAGAGAGACTGAGGGATTCAGGTGCAAAATTCTTTAAAGTTTGCATCACACATGGATAGGGTAGTTAGTAAGGCATTTAGCATGCTTGCCTTCATTGCTCAAACCTTTGAGCACAGGAGGGGGGGGATGTCATGTTGAAGTTGTAAAGGAAATTGGTGAGGCATCTTCTGGAGTACTGTGTGCAGTTCTGGTGGCCCTGCTGTTGGAATATTATTATTAAATTCAAATAGGTTCAGAACGGATTTACCAGGGTTTTCCCAGGATTGGAGTGTTTGAGTTATTAAAAAAGCTGGCTGGATCGACAGCGACTTGTTCACTGCTGTGCAAGAGGTTGAGGGTGACATGATAGTGGTTTATAAAAGCATGTGGGCATAGATAACATGAATGTCAAGGATCTTTACCCGACTGTGGGGAGTTCAAAACTGGGGGGCATATTTTTAAGGTGACAGGAGGAAGGTTTAAAAAGCACACGAGGGGCATTTTGTTTTTTTAACAGAGTGGTTCAAGTGTGGACAAACTGTCAGAGGAAATGGTGGATATGGGTACAGTTACAACATTTAAAAGTCATTTGGATAAGTACATGAATAGGAAAGGTTTGGAGGGATAAGGGCCAAACACAGCTAAGTGGGACTAGTTTTGTTTGGGAACATGGCTGACATGGAGCGGTTGGACCATGCTGTGTGGCTCTAAATGTTCATATAACCAACTAGAAGGCAAGAAAACCGGCTGTTTTTGATCTAATTCTTGTGAAGTGGGCATTGCTGGTTCGGCCAACATTGACTGCCTCATTCTAATTGCCCCTTGCCAAGGTGGTGGTGCACTGCAGTCACTACGGTGGCGGTAGACGCACATTGCTGTTCGAAAGGGAACTTCAGGATTTTGACCCAGTGACACAAAAGGAATGGTGATATATTTCCAAGTAAGAATGGTGTGTGACTTGGAAGGATGGCGTTCCCTTGTGTCTGTCTTATCCTTATAGGTGGTAGGAGGTTTGGAAGGTGCTATCAAAGGAGCCTGGGGGAGTTGCTGCAATGCACCGTGCAGTTAATACACACAGCTGCTACTGAGCGTCGGAGGTGGAGGCAGTGGATATTTGTGGATATGGTGCCAGTCAAGCAGGGGCTGCTTTGACCTGGACGGTGTTGAGCTTCTGAAGTGTTGTTGGGGCTGCCCCCATCCAGGGCAAGTGGGGAGTATTGCATCACACACTCCTGACTTGTGTCTTGTCAATGGTGCTACAGGCTTTGGAGAGTCAGGTGGTGTGTTTGGGACTTCTGCAGGATTACCACCCTCTGACCTGACGTGGAACCTACAGTCTTTAAGGCGGCCCTGGAGTCCCTTGGATCCAGATACGAGTCCTACCATCCATCTCTCCTCAAAATGAGTCAGCCCGTGGCCTGAGTAGGTGAGTTCAAATTCCAGAGTGACAACACTAGTGCAGTACTGAGGGAGTGCAACACTACTGGGGGCAGTCTTGGATTTAACTTTGAGGCGAAGCCTCATTTATTCCCTCAGTCTATGAGCAGGATACCATGGCGGTATTTCTCAGGTGACCAGGTAAGATCTGCCCAGTGCTCTGGGTCTATGACCTATCCATCAAACATTACAGAACAGAACCCAGTCATCCTCACACTGCGGACTGTAGCAGCTTGCTGTGTGCACATTGGTTGCCTAACATCCCACCTTGTGACGTCGCTGGCCGCAAACCCTGTAATCGTGGAAGTTCCTACATGCAAGTCCCTCTTCTCAAGCACTTCTCTGGCTACCCGGTGCAAAGCAAGGTCCAAGAAAGGGATTAAACACAACATACCCGTCAAATCGCCAGTCGCTGATGAGATCCCAAAGTAGTAACCCAAAGGCAGTTTGACACCAGGAATGTCAATGCAATCTTTCCACTCGTTCTTGCCTTCAATGTTGATCATGACCTGCAAAATAAATTCATCAACTCACTTCAAAATGTTTCCTGTCTGCTCTTGACATGTGACCAGAAAGCTGATCTTTAATTCTCTTGTACTAACAGGGCAGCCTGTATGCCCGGGTCAGCAGGATACAGAGGTCTGTTCAAGACAGGTCAACAATTAGATCAACAGGAATTGAACAAGGCACTACAGCAAACTGAGACAGTTAGCGCAGGGGGCCAGTAAGGGTCCCAGGTTCACGTCTCAATCCAAAATCTGTAGCCCGATAAAGGGGATTGGTCAAGTTGGGAAACCTCACATTTTGTTGGGAGCTGAAAGACTTGTTCTTCCTCTGGTAGCACTCACCGTGAGCCTCCGTTTCAGGTACCGGATCACCACAAAGGTGTCGTGATTGAGATTGCGCACGAGGGCGGAGCACCCTCCAATGGTGATGGGCCGTCCGTCTCGTGAGTGATCGTACGACAGGCTCCCATTGTTCACCATTGCTGAGATGTACGGGAAAATTCGCTGTGCGGCAAGAGGGTGGAAAAAGCAGGTCAATCCACAAACACAAAGCAATGAGCTCAACATCCTTCAAAAACAGGCCTCGGAGCAAATGGCGACCTATTGATTTCCAAACTGACAGAAAGGAGACAAATTCAACTCCTTAATACAGGTTCTCTTAATCTCAAGGCGGTTCTACTGTTACTTATTCATAAGTAATCGTCTGAACTCAGCACTCCAGGAGACTGCATCGAACTCTGTGGTGCAAACACACTGGTTCAGAACTGAACGTGAGAGAATGCAGAAGGAATCCAATGGAGCTTGACCATCAAGCTTTCAAACTCCTCCCACTCCCTCGCAGCATCCAATAATCTCCCCAGTCTCCCTCTGAAAGAAATCTTAGTCCCAACCAATGCCTGCGAGAGATGCTCTGATCTCTCCAAGCACTTGGGAGATGGTGGGTGGGGAGAAGACAGCACACCACAGGACACAAAGTTCAAACACCGCAAACTAATAGTGTTCCTTGCATTAGAATCATATTTTTTTTTTTAAAAAATGCAGTATGATAAACTCAAGACAGAAAAGCAAGGAAGTGAGACATGCCAGAGAGCACGGAGATTGGAACACAAGACTACCTGGTTGGAAGACGAATATCTCCTCTTCTTAGCCTGCACATCCCCGGTAACAATCCCAAATAGTAGCAATGAGATAAAACAGGAATTTCAATAACTTATCATTTCTTGGAGTCAACAGAGTGGCATGCAATTCCTGCAAACAGCAATCTGCTGCTGATACCGACCAGCACGCAACAAAACACATGGATTTCTCTCACCGCTCGGAGACTGCAGTGGCCCTTATGATAGCCTCGGTGCAGTCTTTCCAGGTGAGGCTATTCCAATGGATTACATCTACAGTGACCGATTGTGAAATCAGGAAATGACTTGGGGATAGGGATGTGGTTTTAATGTTATCGTGATGGGGTCCATTTCTGATTTTGTCGCAGTCTGTTTGACCGTGAGGGGAAAACTAGAAATGGATCAGAATTGATCACATCCCATAATTCTAGTCAAGCCCCACCTTGAGCACCATGCCCAGTTCTGGTCAAGCCCCGCCTTCAGCACCATGCCCAGTTCTGGTCAAGCCCCACCTTGAGCACCATGCCCAGTTCTGGTCAAGCCTCACCTTGAGCACCATGCCCAGTTCTGGTCAAGCCCCACCTTCAGCACCATGCCCAGTTTTGGTCAATCTTTAGACCCCACCGAGTGATTTGTCAATTTGGGGTGGGAAGGTGCAACGGAAGGGAACTGCAAGATTGGCGAACAGGATCATCAGCAAGAGAACAGGTCGAACTGAGGGAGTGCTGCAGTGCCAGAGGTGCCAGCCACTTAGATGCTAAATTCACAAAGTGGTGCTTTTGTGACGATTCAATGAGATGGGATACAAACACGAGTATTTTGATCAGACTTCGGCGACCTCGCTGGGACCTGCTGAGGATCCTATGAATGGCTGCCAAACTCACATTTTTCAGTGTGCGTTTCAGACTATCGGAAATCTGTCAGCCCTGCCAAGCAAACCTTCTGTACTCCGTGTGGAATGATATATTTTCCTGACTGCGACCACGTGTGGATGTAAAGGAAACAATGCTGGCAAATGGTCATTGGAGCGCAAGTGAGTGTCTCCAAAGTGAGCGGGAGGGCATGTAAGTTTTTTTTTTTAAGATTCTGAAACCCACAATGTCAGATTACGCACTTTGAATGGAAATAGTCGACTATTTTCAAAACAGGGAAAGGACTCAGAAATCTGAAGCAGAAATGGGAGTTCTGGGTTCAGGATTTTTTTGAGGTTAACATACAGGTTCACTTGGCAGCTAGGAAGGCGAATGTAGTGTTAGCGTTCAGTACAAGAGCTGGGATGTATTGGTAAGGCTGGGTAAGGCTCTGGTCAGACAGCATTTGGAATATTGTCAGCAGTTTTGGGCCCCGTATCCAAGGAAGGACGTGCTGGCATTGGAGGGGGCCCAGAGGACATTTGCAAGAAAGATCACAGGGATGCAGGGCTTGTCATATGAGTAATGAGGGCTGTGGGTCTACCAGCCAGGGGAGTTTAGAAGGATGAAAGAGAACCTGATTGAAACTTACAGAATACTGAGAGGCCTGGATAGAGGGGGCGTGGAGAAGATAGTTGGAGAGACGAGGACCTGAGGGCACAGCCTTTAGATCTGAGAGTGAGGAGGAATTTCTTCGGCCAGAGGGTGGGGAATCTGTGGAACTCACTTGCACAGAGAGCTGTGGAGGCCAAGTCACTGAGTGTATTTAAGACAGAGACAGAGAAGTTCTTGATTGGTAAGGGATCAAGGGTTACAGGGAGAAGGCAGGAGAATGGAGTAGAGAAACATAGCAGCCATGATCGAATGATGGAGCAGATTCAGTGCACTAAATGGCACATTTCTGCTCCTATATCTTATGGTCTAACAAAATTTGGCAATCAAAAGAAACAATGCTGCCACTAATACCTTTTATTACTGCTGATAGATTAATCAAAACAGATTTTAAATTGATAATATCATTATTTCACAACATCCTTGTTTCAACAAAGAGCATTGATAAAGCTGTTTAGAATTCTATCATAATACTAATTTTTATACTTAAGAGCAGCTAATTATTACAATGTAGACTGCAATCCCTGAGCTCACCTCCTGCTGTTTCTCCTCGTTGGGGTAGGTATCCATGAATATTCCCAGTCCGGAGAACAGATCCTTACTTCCGAACACTGTACCTGCAGGGGAGAAAGCATTTTTAAAACTATAAAACTCGATCCCCCGATCTGGGCATCGGGTTCCTTCCCCCTCTCCGCCACAACTTCTCCCCCATCTCAAACAGATAGGTGGGCAACTTTTGTAAGGCAACTCTCCAATGGCAGTGGTCATTTAGGAACCTGGCCAAAGAGACGTTCAAGAACAACTTGTATTTATATATCACCTTTCATCGCATAAAACATGCACAGGACCTTCACAATCAGATTCGAAAACAAGACATGACTGTGCCATGCAACAAGATAGTTGGTCAAAAAGGTTGATTTTAAGCAGTGTCCTCAAAGAGGGGAGACAGACAGAGAGAGTTGCACAGAGAGAGAGAGAGAGAGAGACAGAGAGCGAGAGAGACACACACAAAGAGACAGAGAGACATATGGACAGAGGGAGTCGGGGGGGGGTAGAGAGAGAGAGATGGGCAGAGATGTGTGTTGATGATTACAGAGCTTGGGGGCCAGGCAATTGAAGGGCCAATCAATAGCGATGGAGTTATTGAAACCCAGGAAACACAAGACCAAAATCAGAGGAGCACAGACAACTCAGAGTGGGCTGGGGCAAGAAGAGATTCTAAAAATTTTTGGGTGGGGGGGGATGCGGACATAGTTGGATTTGAAAAGAAGGATGAGGGTTTTAAAACTCAAGAACTTAGTTGATCAGGAGGTCACCCACAGGGTGGGTGACAGTACAAAATGGGACTCGCCCTGAGTTAAGACACAGGCAGCAGTGTTCTCAGTGAGCTGAAGGTTAAGGAGGGTAGAATGTGGGAGTGTGCTGGTGTAACTGAGTCCTGAAGGAAAGACAAGGGTGTCAGCAGCTGATGAACTGAGATGGGAGTCAAATCGGGACAAGAAAGTCGAAGTAGGTGATCTTTGTCAGACAGGGATATGAAAAGATGACATGAAGATTGGTGAAATTATGGAGAGTCAGGCAGTTTGTCAAAGGATATAGATCAGTTGGAAAGCTGGGTGGAGAAATGGCAGACGGAGTTTAATTCGGACAAGTGTGAAGTGTGTATTTTGGGAGATCAAATGTAAAGGGAATGTAAACAGTAAATGACAGGACCCTTAAGAGCATTGATATACAGAGCGGTCCTGGGATGCAAGTCCATCGCTCCCTGAGAGTGGCAACAGAAGTGGATAAGGTGGTAAAGAAGGCACGTGACCTGTTTGCCTTCATCGATTGGGGCATTAAGTATAAACGTTGGCACGTCCCGTTACAGCTGTATAAGACTTTAGCTCGGCCACATTTGGAGTACTGTGTGTAGTTCTGGTCACCACACTGTGGAGGCTTTGGAAAGGATGTAAAAGAGTTAATCAGGATGTTGCCTGGTTTGGAGTATATTCTATAAGGACAGGTTGAACAAACTTGGATTATTTTCGCTAGAGTATTGAAGGCTAAGGGACGACCCGTCAGAAGTGTGTAAAATTATGACAGGCATGGATAGGGTGGATAGTCAGAGTCTTGTCTTCCACAGGGCAGAAATGTCAAATACTAGGGGGCACAGGTTTAAGGTGAGGTGGGGGGAAAGCTTAAAGGAGATGTGTGAGGCAAGTTTTTAAAGTGCCTGTAAAGCGCTGCAGGGGAGGTGGTAGAAGCAGATATGATGGCAAATGTTTAAGAGACATTTCGAAGCTGTATCAACAGGCAGGAAATAGAGGGATACAGACCATGTGCAAGCAGCTGGGGTTAATTTAGAATGGCATTGTGATTGGCGCAGACGTGGTCGGCTGAAGGGTCTGTTCCTGTCCTGTATAGAAATTCTATCTCAAAGTCAAATATGACATCAAGGATTAGTCTCAAACAGTTGGCAGGGAGAAGGATAGAGTTGGAGCTATGGAGGTCCTAGATATATACTGGCTTAAATTTGCGTTTCGTATTTACCATCTTATTTATTATTGATATGATCCCAGCTTGTTATTACTAAGATCCCAGGCTGAAACCTGGCTTATTTTTACAGACAAGTTGGATCGAGGGGTGCCCTGTACTCAAGTTTCCACATTCAATGACTCTCTGGTCACTCACTGCAACATAAGTATGCAATGTTACAGAATTAACTTGAACAATGAATGAGAAGCTTATAAAGCAAAAGAAACAAAGATAAAATAGAACAGACTATTTGCCTAGAATACAAACATAAAAATTTTGAAACATGTTTAAACTTCATCCCAAAAGCACCCCTTGCACAGTACTCACACCGGAGCCCCTTTCTCTATCTAACACCTTGACAGGTTTAACTTAACTGTGACATCACCTCTCAATCTGAAAAAAATCCAGGGAAAAAAACCCATCATACATTTGAGCTCAAGTTTACTCAGCTTCAAATAAGCTTTTCAAGATTATACTCAAACACATCCATTCCAGGTCTATTACAACACGTCTTATTTTAAGGTAATCTGTTGTCTATCTTTCCCCGTTCCCAGGAAAACATCAATCTTCATTCACCGATTTCTGCAGGACTGCACCAAACTTGCAAAACAACCTCGCCCCGCCCCTCCAGCTTAAAAAACAAAGTCCAGAAATTTCTAACAGAAATCCTGAAGTGCAATTGCTCTGAGCTAAATTTTTCACATGTATACAAAAGCCGATTAGTTCTCTGAGGCACTTCTCCATCAAGTTGTTTTTAAAGAGAAATCGCCACTGCTGCAGAAAAAAAAACATACAGGTTACTCATGAAACGCTTCGAACCCAGAAAAACCCATTTGTCACAGATTCAAAAATACAACTTCCAAACTTAGCAACAAGTGGAATTTAAGTTGTTTGAGTTAGAAGGAGAAGCTGGATGGGCAGGGACCTTTTTTCAATGGAGTGGAGGAAATTGAGTGGGGGACCTTATAGAGGTTTCTAAAATAATCAAGGGGACAGATAAGGTGAATGGCAGGTGTCTTTTCCTGAGGGGGTATATTTTTAAGATGAGAGAAGATAGATTTAATGAAGATATGAGGGGCAATTTGTTTTTTTTACATAGAGTGGTTCGTGTGTGTAATGAGCTTCCTAGGGAAGTGGTGGATGTAAGTACAGTTACAAAGTTTAAAACATATTTGGATAATTACATGAATAGGAAAGGTTTGGAGGGACAAAGTACTGGTTTAGATTATGGTCGGCATGGACTGGTTGGACCGAAGGGTCTGTTGCTGTGCTCTGTGACTCGACAGATAAGTGACATACTTCACATCACGTTATTCCAGTTCTGATTAAATATCACAGACCTGAAACATTTGTTGTGTTTCTCCAAGATGTTGCCAGACTTGCTGAGTTCCTCCAGCACTTTTGTTGTGATTTCAGATTTCAAGCAACCATGATATTTTACATTTGCGTTACGGTATTAGAGAGGGGACATTCTTATGGTATCTTTCCGATCGATGATTAGGTTCGAGTCAATAAATCCCAAGCAGGAATCTACATTCTAAGCATAGTCAGTAGCCCACTGTACCTGGAGGTTTCAGATCACTGTACCTGGTTGCATGCGATCTTTGGTATACCATATCGCAAACCCGTCACCATTCAGATTTTTTTTCCCTTGGCCATGAATTTTGAAGTGAACCTGCACCTCCCAGTCTTGCATTAAACAGGCCTGAAGAGAGACAGAGTGAGCATGGGCAATTGCTGAAGGCATTAAATATGAAACCACAGCACAAGTAACTTACAGCACCAAGCCATTAAAAGGCAAAGTCCACATTGTTTCCTTGATTTCTGTATCTCGCCCGTGTTCTGTCTGTCCTGGGAGTATCTGATGGGGATAGTGTCGATGGAGCTTTGTCTAAAAGAGTAGTGGGAGCTTTACTCTTGAACAGATAGCACTACAATGCAATGCAGGCCCTTGCGCCGACCTGTGGAACCAATCTGAAGCCCATCTAACCTACACGATTCCATTCTCAGGGACCATATGCCTACCCAGTGACCATTTAAATTCCCTTAAAGCTGGCGACCATCACAGGCAGTGCAATCCACACCCCTACTACTCTCTGAGTAAAGAAACTATCCCTGATATCTGCCCTATATCTATCACCCCCCAATTTAAAGCTATGTCCCCTCGTGCTAGCCATCGCGATCCAAGGAAAAAGGCTCTCACTGTCCACCCAATCTAACCGTCTGATTATCTTATATGTTTCAATTAAGACACCTGTCATCCTTCTTCTCTCTAACAATAATGGCCTCAAGTCCCTCAGCCCGATCCAAAGCTTCCACATCCTTCCGATAATGCAGTGACCAGAACTGCACACAAAACACTCCAAACTTGGCCTCACCAGAGTTTTGTACAGCTGCAGCATGATCTCATGGTCCCGAAACTCAATTCCTCTACTCATAAAAGCTAACACACCATATGCCTTCTTAACAACTATCAAGCTGGGTACCACCTTTCAAGGATTTGTATACCTGGACACCGAGATCTCTGCTCATCTTCACTACCAGGAATCTTATCATGAGCCCAGTACTCTGCATTCCTGTTGCTCCTTCCAAAGTGAATCACCTCACACTTTTCCACATTAAACTCCATTTGCCACCTCTCTGCTCAGTTCTGCAGCTTTTCTTTGTCTCTCTGTAACCTACAACATCCTTCGTTACTATCCACCACTCTACCGACCTTACTGTCATCCGCAAATTTACTAACCCATTCTTTTATGCCCTCATCTGTAGATTCACTGAGGGTGAGGGCATTTAAATGGTCATTGGATAAACATATGGATGAGAATGGAATAGTGCAGGAAAGATAGGCTTCAGATTTGTTCCACAGGTTGGTGCAATATCGAGGGCTGAAGGGCCTGTACTGTGCTGTAATGTTCTTTGTTCATTCAGGTCATTTATATAAATGATAAACAGCAGTGGACCCAAAACAGATTCTTGCGGTACCCCACTGGTAAATGAACTCCAAGATGAAAATTTCCCATCAACCACCACCCTCTGTCTTCCTTCAGCTAGCCAACTTCTGATCCAAACAGCTCAATCACCCCCAATCCCATGCCTCCGTATTTTGTGCAATAGCCTACGATAGGGAATCTTATCAAATGCCTGGCTGAAATCCATATACACCACTTCAACTGCTTTTCCCTCATCCACCTGTTTGATCGCCTTCCCAAAGAACTCAATAAGGTTTGTGAGGCACGACCTACTCTTCACAAAACCGTGTTGAATATCCCAAATCAAATTATTCCTTTCTAGATGATTATAAATCCTAACTCTTATAACCCTTTGGAACACTAACCACAACCCAAGTAAGGCTCACAGGTCTATAATTTTCAGGGGTGTCTCTACTGCCCTTCTTGAACAAGGGAGCAACATTTGCTATCCTCCAGCCTTCGGGCACTATTCCTGTATACAACGACATAAAGATCAAAGCCAAAGGCTTGGCAATCTCCTCCCTGGCTTCCCAGAGAATCCTAGCATAAGTCCCATCCGGCCCAGGGGACTTATCTATTTTTACACTTTCCAGAATTGCTAACACCTCCTCCTTATGCATGTCAATCCCATCTAGCCTATGAGCCTGTATCTCTATTCTCCTCGACCACATTGTCTTTTTCCTGTGTGAATGCTGATGAAAAGTCTTCATTTAGCGCTTCCCCTATCTCCTCAGACTGCATGCATACCTTCCCACTACTATCCTTGATTGGCCCTAATCTTACTCTTGTCATTCTTTTATTTCTGATATAGTAATAGAAAGCCTTAGAGTTTTCCTTGATCCTATCTGTCAATGACTTCAAATGTCCCCTCCTGGCTCTTAGCTCTCTCTTTAGGTCTTTTCTAGCGAACTTGTAACTCTGAAGCGCCCTAACTGGACCATCACATCTCATCTTTACATAAGCCGCCTTCTCCTCTTGACAAGAGATTCAACGTCCTTAGTAAACCACAGCTCCCACGCTCGACAACTTCCTCCCTGCCTCACCAGTGCATACTTATCAAAGACCCACACTAGCTGGTCCTTAAATAAGCTCCACATTTCAATGGTGCCCATCCCCTGCTGTTTCCTTCCCTATCCTATGCATCCTAAAGGTTGCCTCCAATCTCTGCATCCAATCCCATGTTCTCCCTATCCTAGGAGTGTTTGGAGGGAATAGTATAGAGAAAGCTTGACTTTCAGCTAA
Source organism: Chiloscyllium plagiosum (assembly GCF_004010195.1). Taxonomy (NCBI): domain Eukaryota; kingdom Metazoa; phylum Chordata; class Chondrichthyes; order Orectolobiformes; family Hemiscylliidae; genus Chiloscyllium; species Chiloscyllium plagiosum. Next base: position 15,713,934 of record NC_057751.1, on the reverse strand, counting down.
GAGTAGAGAGAAATCTAATCTGTATCTACCCTCTACTTAACCTGTCCTGCAAGTGTTTGATGGGGTGAGTGTAGAGGGAGTTTTTCTGTGTGCAAGTCACTGCTGTATCTGCCCAGTGACGTAATGCCCGGGTCCTTCAAATGATTATTTTTATTGCTTAACCATGCCTTTTCATGTAGCTTTGTACTGACCAAGATAGATAGTTAATGCACAAGTTACAAACAAAACATAGCCTTGGCTTTCCTATAACTTTGCTGTACTTGTCTGGAGAGTGTTCATTGGGACAGTGTTGAGTAGGCTTTACTTTCTGCCAAAAACTTAGAGGGTGCTGTCCCTCTCCTGGGAGGGATGTGTACAACATTGAAGGAGCTTTACTTTCTGTTTAAGAATAAAGAGAGCTGCAGACTATATCTAACCCTGCATTGTCCCTGTCCTCAGTCCATTTGATGGGCACAAGCTTTACTCTGTATCTTTCGCCGTGCTGTTTTTTGTCCTGGGAGTGTTTGATGGGAAAAATGTGGGGAGCGCTTTACACTGTACCCAGTCCATTTTGTACTCACCACATTGATGCTGACACTTGTGTGGAAAGCATTTATTTCCCTGTGCTAACAAGCTTATTCCAAGACCTACAAATACATCAAAACGTGGAATGAACCCTTACTACACGATTCCAGATGGCTCCCTGTTTGCTCTGAAGATCGGGGGTCAGTCGTATAAAATGGGAGGTCACCATTGTGTTTCCCTGGAGGTCCCAGTGAGTGTTAGAACCTGTGGCTCCCACACCTACAAGAGAGAAAGAAACAAGCAGCACTTAGCCGGGAAGAGAGCCAAAAAAAACCAAGAGTGGGCTCTTCAACTAGATCATTACTTTCCCGGCACTGGGTCAAAATCCTGCAACTTTGTCACTCTCAAAAACGTGAGTGGAAGAAGATGTAGGCCATTCAGCCCTTTGATCCTGCTTCTCCCATTCAATAAGAACTTGGCCGACCTGATTACATCTTCAAATCTGCACTCCCAACTGCCCGATAACTTTTCACCCACTCCCTTGCTTATCAAGAATCTATTTCCACATGGACTACAATCAAAGGACTCTGCAAATTCTGCCTTTTCAGGAGGAGCATTGCAAAGGCTCATCAGCCTCAGAGGAAAGAATCACCTTTCAGTGGATAACCCCCGATTTATAATCAGCGACCCCTGATCCGAGATTCTCCCACATGAGGAGAATCCACATGCACCCGAGCAGGACCTTACATCTTTCAATCAAATCACCTCTTTATCTTCTAAATTCCAGCAGGGACAAACCTAGTCTGACCCCAACCTTTGCTCCCAAGACACCTTGCCTTTTACCAGTATTCGTCTGGTAACCCTTCCCTGAACTGCTTCTAGTTCCATTTAATCATACTATACGGAGGAGGTCCTTCAGCCCATCAAGTCTGCACTGACAAAAAGAAAATTAGTGTAAATCTGCACTCCTTCCACTTTCCAGCACTAGCCCATAGCCTTGAATGTGGTCACATTTCAAGTCCTCATTCAAGTACTTTTTAAAAGTTGTGAGGAGACAGGGTGGCACAGTGACTCAGTGGTTAGCACCGCTGCCTCACAGCACTAGGGACCCAGGTTCAATTCCTGCCTCAGGCAACTCGCTGTGTGGAGTTTGCGCATTGTCCCCACATCGGTGTGGGTTTCCTCCAGGTGCTCCAGCTTTCTCCACGCTAATTGCCCACAGTGTTAGGTGCATTAGTCAGGGGTAAATATAGGGTAGGGGAATGGGTCTTTGGGTTATTCTTCGGTAGGTCAGTGTGGACTTGTTGGGCCAAATGGCCTGTTTCCCTATTAATCTAATCTATCCTCCCTAGGGAGTGCATTTCAGATTCCCACCACTCTGTGTTTTCTTTTTCCCCAAATTCCTTCTAAAGAGGGAACTTCCTTAAAGTGATGGCCCTTGTCATTGGCCCTTCAACTAAGGAGAACAGCTGATTTCTAACCAACCTATTCATGCTTCCTCAATCTTGTACACCTCAAATCGGACCCCTTCAATCTTGTCCGCTTCAAAACTTGAGTTTATCCTGCCTCTCTTAACCTGGCCTGCCCCCTTTAGGGATCTTTGGACAAACACCCCAAGATCCTGCTCTCTGTTCGTGAAGTTCCTTATATCTCTCTTTACACTGTGCAGATCTCGTCTCTCTAATTTTCTATGTAACTGGACTACAATCTCCTACTTTTGTAGTTATCTCCTGTCCATAACCAATAAGGTCGTTAGCTTTTCTAATTTATGCTTGTGCCTGCATACATTTACACAGCGCCTCTCTATCCCTCACTGCATAACATGGCGACCAAACAGTGCACAGGATACCAATAAAGTCTATTCTCTCTGAATGTGGTGATTGCCATCCCTGCATTTTACCCCCAAGGGTTCGAGAGGCTTTGCTCGTAAGAGATTGGATGAAGTGGGTGGGGGAAGTGGCTTCCAGGCAATTCGATGCAATCCGTTCGAACGTTTGCAGCAGAAGGAAGGAAGGAAGGGAAAGTAAAGGCAGCCCTTACCCTGGTAGGGTTTCACCAAGCTGTGCTCTCGCTTCAGATACTCCTCGGTGCCGGAGTCCGCCTGGCCCGGGCTGAGCAGAGCCGCAAGCAGAGAACACAGTACCCAGGGCAGCGCCATTGCCGCAACAGCTGAGCGAGAGCGAGTCCGAGTCCCAGTCCCAGTCCCCGTCCCCTCCCCCACCTCTGACCGCGACCGCCGCTCCGGGATTGGCTGCTGCCGCTGTCGATCATGGCGCGGGCTCTGGGCCGCGTTCCATTTTGGAACGTTGCCCTTTGGGGGACCCCGCCGCCAATTGGCTGCTGGAATGGATACCTATCCAGACCTGGGCTCCACTCTGTCCCTCAGCAACCCTCATCCCTGCCCTGACTGCCTTCCCAAATAGACGTGATAAATTCTATGTCTTCCAATCTTATTCTCCGCAACCACCTGATGAAGGAGCAGCGCTCCGAAAGCTAGTGCTTCCAAATAAACCCGCTGGACGATAACCTGGTGCTGCATGATTCTTAATTTTCCCAAAAAGACACTGATTTTCCAGCTCAGTACTGTCCCCATGACTTGTCCTACCTGCCTATCTCCTTTTCCTTCTATCCACTCCACCCTCTCCTCCCTGACCTATCACCTTCATCCCCTCCCCCTCTCACCCATTGTACTTTATGCTACTTTCTCCCCACCCCCACCCTCCTCTAGCTTTTCTCTCCACGCTTCAGGCTCACTGCCTTTATTCCTGATGAAGGGCTTTAGCCCGAAACGTCGATTTCGAAGGTCCTTGGATGCTGCCTGAACTGCTGTGCTCTTCCAGCACCACTAACCCAGAATCTGGTTTTGCTCTGCCTCCCCTGCAGCTTGAGAGAGTCCATTGTTATGAAATGCCCCAACCTTTGCTGCCCACGATGTTTGGGCATACAACTCTTTGCGATTAAGGAACAAAAATACTGCAATTGCTGGGAATCTTGAAACAAAATTAACTGGAAGTGCTGGAGAAACTCAACAGGTGCTGCAGCATCTGTGGAGAGAAACACAGTTTACGTTTCCTCTCCCACATGACTTCTTCCAAAGACTGGAAACGCTAACTTTTTCTTTCCTCTCCAACAATTGGACCCGAAGTTTTGAACAAAATTTGGTTACACCTTTCTTGGTGCTAATTTTAGCCGAGAAGCAGCAACGAAATGAATGGGTTGGCAAAGACTTGTCAGTTATCATTAGGACACTGGCATTCAAAGTAAAAACAACTTGAAATGTCGTGAGCTGAAACAAAGTCAATTGATTGACCCTTGTTTCTTAAAGTTTCCAAATTTAATCAGATATTCCTTTCCATTCTGACACCACAAGATCTGAACGAGAGAGTCTCAAATACAAGGATCCGGCAAATTCTAGTCATCAGTGAACATTTTTCCTTTAATTCATCTCCACTTAATAACCACGAGGAACATCACGTCTTGCCAGAAGCATGCCTTTCTAAATTTAAACTTGAGCTATCTGTCGGTTTTCAGTAAACTGCACTATAATAAAGTTGTCTGGCCAAATATATTTATGTAGAATTACAGAGAAAGCAATAGCTGGTTATCGGTCAATCGGAAGGCACTAATTGAAGAGTTTTGAAGATGTTGCAAGACCTTTTTTTATGCATTCCCAGTTAGAGCCTAATTTTGATATGCATGGGTATTATGAGCCTATTTTGAATGGTGGCAATTTTCTTTGAAGGTTTTCTTTGGAGTAAGATTAACAGTCAATTTCTCCAACTGCCACTTCCTCCTCCAAATCCTGTTCCCTACCTAATCTGAGCTCTTCTTTGCACAGGATGCCATATTTGAATTCCTCCAAGGTTCAGCCCCAGTACTCCAGGAGACTTTTACAAAGTTGCAAATGCTTTCATATGTGGCTGTAACAATGGAAAACTGTACCCCCAACCCTTGAGACCTATCTGCAGCCTTTCACATGGTTGACCACATTATTTTCCTCCAAGAATGTCTCGACTGAAGTCCAAATCATGATTTTAGATTAGATTCCCTACAGTATGGAAACTGGCCATTTGGCCCAACAAGTCCACACCAACCCTATGAAGAGCAATCCACCCCGACCCATTTCTCATCTCAAGATTTACCCCTGACTAATGCACTATGGGAAATTTTTCTTTTTTTTAATCTTAGAATCCCAACAGTGTGGGAACAGGCCCTTCAGCCCAACAAGTCCACACCGACCCTCCGAAGAGTATTCCACCCAAACCCAATCCCCATTATTCTACATTTACCCCCAATTAATGCACCGAACCTACAAACCCCTGAACACAATGGGAAATTTAGCACGGCCAATTCACTTAACCTACAAATCTTTGAACTCTGGGAGGAAACCGGGGCACTCAGAGGAAACCCCACGCAGATACGGGGAGAATGAGCAAATTCCACATTCAGCTGACCTGCACATTTTGGATTGTGGCAGGAAACCGGAGCACCCAGAGGAAACCCACGCAGACACGGGGAGAATGTGTAAACTCAACACAGACAGTCACCTGACGCGGGAATCAAACCCAGGCCCCTGCACTGTGAGGCAGCAGTGCGAACCACTGAATCACGGTGCCGCCCACAAATGGAGTGGAGAATGCTGGCAACAATCCCGCGACCTTTCACATAGAATCCCAACAGTGTGGAAGCAGTTCATTCAGTTTGTCGAGTCCATAACGACCCTCTGAAGACTATCCCACCCAACCCACCCCCCGACCCTATCCCCGTCACCCTGCATTTCCCATGACTAACCCACCTGGCCTGCACATCCTTGGACACTATAGGCAATTTAGCATCGCCAATCCACCTAACCTGCATATCTTTGGACTGTGAGAGGAAACTGAGCATCTGGAAGAAAGACAGGAAAAACATACAAACTCCACACAGAAAATTGCCCAAGAGTGGAATCAAACCCAGGCACCTGGCATTGTGAGACAGCATTGCTAACCACTGAGCCCCTCTGGATAGGAGTGAAGTTGCCGAAGTCCATCCTTACTCAAGCAACAGTCACTATGGAATTTCCTGCTATTGGCTTCATTTCCCAGCCCCGCGTGGTTTGCTCAGGAGTTCTGTAAATATTGATCTTTGGCCTCCATCTTCACCTACAAGCTGCCCAATACCAAAAAAAAGCCACGATCTATATGCCCTCAAACAGCACACAGTTTGTATCACCACCACATCTCTTGACTTCTTCACTACATCCAGATTGTTGCCTGGCAACAATCCAAAACTAAGTAGTGGGAAGACCATCGATTTTCCACCTCTGTTAACTGGCTCGCCTCTTTCTGCCTCAGCCTTTTGGCATCTTAAGGAAGTGAAAGTAGTTGGTCTCGCGAATGGCAACATTGGAAACAAATCTAGGGATCAATTATGGCAACACGTTTGAAAACAATTGAGTTCCATGTCACAATGTTGCAATGGAGAGGTACAAAGTTAGTCGCTATGAAAGGGAGTTTGTGGTGGGATTGGAAATCAATCGACTTTGGTCATTGCAATGATTATTCAGGAGAAATTTCAGCTTATCCAGTACCATAGGCAGTCTGACAATATAGGTACAGTGAATGTGGGTCGAGAGAGGTGTGCAGTAAGAACCAACATGCGCTTTCAACTAATGGTATCAGGTAGATGAGAAACAGGGCCAGGTTTTGGGTATGTGGCTCAGCATCAAATTCTGTTTGGGAATGTTCCTGTGAATTCCGTAGATTGTTTTAACTAGATTCCAGACACTTAACAGACAGTCTTTGCTGTGTTGGAATCTTGATCTTGTGCTTTTCATTTTCATATAAATTTGCTTAGAGCAGGCAGGCACATGGCTGGGGAATGTGAAGTTTCAAAGGAGATACAGCTGTACAGCATGGAAACAGACCCTACCGTGGAACTCGTCCATGCCGACTGGATATCCTAAATTAATCGAGTCCCATTTGGCTCATATCCCTCTAAACCCTTCCTATTTATGTCCCCATCCAGATGCCTTTTCAATGTTATAATTGTACCAGCCTCCACCACTTCCTCTGGTAACTCAGTCCATACACGCACCACTGTCTGCATGAAAGGTTTGCCCCTTAGATGTCTTTTAAATGTTTTCCCCTCTCACTCAAAATCTAGATCCTCTAATTCTGGACTATCCGCGCCAGGGAAAAGACCTTGTTTATTTACCCTATTCATGCCCCTGATGATGTCATAAACCTTGAGAAGGCTCCCCCTCAGCCTCTGATGCTCCAAGGAAAACAGTCCCAGCCTGTTCAGCCTCTCCCTATAGCTCTAACCCTTCAACCTTGGCAACATCCTTGTAAATCTTTTCTGAACCCTTTCAAGTTTTACAACATCTTTCCAACAGGAAGGAGACCAGAATTACACGCAGTATTCCAAACATGGCCGAACCAATGTCCTGTACAGCAGCAACATGACCTCCCAACTCCTGTACTCAATGCATTTGAAACTTTGCCTAAAAACTTTGGGTAAGTATCGTAGATTAGTCGATCACTTACCTCGCTGCTAATGGGGGTTTATTACACGCAAATTAGTACAATTCAGAAAGAATATCATTAATTATTGAAGCCCCTTGGACTGTCCCGGGACCCTGTGGCAGGAATGGTTGGGAATGCATGTTTTTTCTCAAAGATGTGCGACCTCATCATTCAGGAGGGCAGTTCTATTTCTATTTTCACATGTAGAAGGTTAAAATGCAGAACCTCAAAGATAGTAAATCTCTGGTTTACTCCCAGTGTCCCATTCTTTGAGAGCAGGGAAAAAAAAAGACAGGACTGATAAATGAGTGGCTGAAGAGATGGTGCAGTGTGTGAGGATTCAGATTGTTAGATCATTGGGATACCTTCGAGGGCAGAAAAGACCGACCTGTTCAAAAGGGATGGATTCCACCTGATCTGGAAAGGGACCAAGATCCCAGCGGGGAGATTTCCTATTTCTATTTCGGGAGCTTTTAAACTGGTCGAGAGGGGGAGATGGAGGGGTTCCGAAGTAGGAGTAAAAGTTGAAAGACAGTTGAGGATGGTTCCGAATCAGAAGAGAGCAAGTTAATTAGAAAAGGCAGACAAGAGGGCCAGAGAATGAGGTAACGCTGAAGAATTAAACTGCATTTATTTCATTGCAAGGGGTCTTTCAGGGGAGGCTGATGAAGTCAAACATGTATGGGAACATGGGACTGGGACATTATAGTTCCTGCAGAGACTTGGCTGTGGGAAGGACAGGACTGGCAGCTCAATAAGGTTTTAGATGCGATAGGAAGGATAGAAATGGAGGCAAGAGATGAGAGTTTTTTTTGATTAAGGGAAAACATTATTACTTGAATCAGAAAGGATTTTTCAGAGGGATTGTCTAGTGAATCGATGTGGGTAGAAGTTAGACGGAAGAAAGGGGTGACCATCTTGATGGGATTGCACTGTTGGCTCCCCAATATTCGGGGAGAAATTGAAGAGCGAACATGTAGAGAAATCTCAGATATATCTAAGAGTAGTAAGGTTGAATTATTTGGGGATTTTAATTTTCCAAACATTGGCTGGGACTACCACATTGTTAAACGTTTGGCGAGTGAGGAGTTTATTCAATGCGTTCAAGAAAATGGTGTTTATCAATATGTCAATGTACCTACTAGAGAAGGAACAAAACTTGACTTTCTCTTGGGAAATAAAGCAGGGCAAGTGATTGAAGTGTTGGTAGGCGAATACTTTGGGATGAGTGATCATAATTCTATTCATTTTAAAATAGTTATGGAAAAGGATAAGCCTTCCATTAAAGTGAAAGTGCTTAATTGGAGTGAGGCAAATTTTTAATGGTATGAGACAAGAACTTGAAGTGGACTGTTAGCAGGGAAAGGGATGAGTGACAAGCGGGAGGCTTTCAAAAGTGTGATAACGACAATTCAGAGGCATTATGTTTCCGATAGAGTGAAGGGTAAGGCTGGCGAGAGTAGAGAACAATGGTTCCAGTTGTAGTCAAGAATAAGAAAGAATCATTTATTAGATATAGACAATGGGGATCAAATTAATCCCTTGAAGAGTGTAAAGAGTAGAGAGGTATTCTTAACAGGGAAATCAGGAGGGCAAAGAGGCGATAGGGGATAGCTTTGGCAGATATGGTTCAGGAAAATCCAAAGAGAATCAACAACTACATTAAAAACAGAAGAGCAACCAGAGAGGGATGAGGGCCCCTTAAAGATCAATATATGTGGAACCACAGGTGATGGGAGAGATATTAAATGAATGTTTTACAACAGTTTTTAGTGTAGAGAAAGAAACCCGGGGGAAATAATAATGATGCTTTGAAAACAGTCACATTACAGAAGTGGAAGTGCTAGAGGTCTTAGAAAACACAAAGATGGATAAATCTCCGGGACCTGATCAAGTCTGTTCCACGATGTTGTGGGAAGTTGGGGAAGTAATTGCAGGGCCCCTAGCAGAAATACTTGTGGTGGGGGCTACCCAGTGGCCCTGCAGTTAGCACTGCTGCCTCGCAGCGCCAGGGACCCAGGTTCGATTCCAGCCTCGGGCGATTTTCTGTGAGGTGTTTGTACATTCTCCTCGAGTCTGCATGGCTTTCCTCTGTGTGCTCTGGTTTCTTCCCACAGTCCAAAGTTATGCAGGTTAGGTGAATTGGCCATGCTAAATTGCCCTTAGTGTCTCGGAATGTGTAGGTTAGGTGCATTAGTCAGGGGTAATGTAGAGTAACAGGGTTGGGGAACGGGTTACTCCTCAGAGGGTTGGTGTGGACTTGTTGAGCCTAATGGCCTGTTTCCACACTGTAGAGATTCTAAGATCTATAACACAGGTGAGTTGGCAGATGACTGGAGGGTGGCTAATGTCATACCTTTATTTAAGAAATGCTGTGGGGAGAAGTGTGGGAACTCTACACCTATGCGTCTGATATCGGTGGTGGGTAATTTGTTGGAGGTGATTCTGAAAGATAGGATTTACGTGCATTTGGAGAGGCAAGGACTGATTAGGGATAGTCAGCATGGTTTTGTGCGAGGGAAATCATGTCTCACAAACTTCATTGTATTCTTTGAGGAAGTAACGAAAACGATTGATGAGCGTCGAGCAGTAGACGTTGTTTGCATGGACTTTAATAAAGCCTTTGACAAAGTTTGGCAGGGCCAGACTAATTTGTAAAGTTAGATCACCTGGGATTCATGGATAACTTGCCAACTGGATACAAAATTGGCTTGATGGTAGAAGACAGAGGGTGCTGGTGGAGGGTTGTTTCTCGGACGGAAGGCCTGTGACCAGTGGGGTTCCACAGGGATCGGTACTGGGTCCACCCTTGCTTGTCATTTATCTGAAGGATTTGGATGAGAATATCGGTAGATTCCTTTGTAAAACCATAGTTCAGTTCCCGTGCGATCTTGCTTTAGAAGAAAAGTGCGCAATGCCAGCACCGTTTAAACAAATGGGGCCAGAATCCAGTTCCAGCCAATACAGGTAAGGAAAGTTTGTGTTCTACAAGTATTGGTCTAAATTCGGCCAATTGGAGTGGCTGAGGCCAATTCGTGTTGTAGAAACATGTGGTGTAGGAGAATTCACTTGCATAGGAAGCACGGTTGGTAAGTTTGCAGATGACACTAAAAATTGGTGTTAGAGTGAAGAAGGTTAGATAAGATTAGAAAGAAATCTTGATCAATTGGGTCAATATGCTGAGGAGTAACAGATGGAGTTTAATTTGAATAAATGTGAGGTATTGCATTTTGGTAAAACAAACAAGGGTAGGACTTACAATTAATGGTAGGGCTTTGGGTAATGGGTACAGGTGCACAGTTCTTCGAAATCTGTGCCACAGGTAGACAAGGTGATTAAGAAGGCATTTAGCACCCTTGCCTTCATTGCTCAGTGTAGGAATTAGGACATCACATATAGGATGTTGGTGAGGCCTCTTCTGGAGTACTGTGTGCAGTTCTGGTCACCCTGCTACATTGGAGAGGGTCCAGAACAGATTTCCAGGATGTTGGTGGAAATGGAGGGTGTGAGTTATAAAAATAGGCTGGGATAGGCTGCGACTTTTTTCACTGGAGCATAGGAGGTTGAGGGGTCACCTTACAAAGGTTTATAAAATCGCGAGGGAAATAGCGAGGGTCTTTTCTCCAGGGTGCAGGAGTTCAAAACTAGAATGCGAATTTTTTCAGTGCAGCACAGGAGCGCTTCACAGGAGGCTCCCAAGCACTGAGGATGCCACCGAGACAGGGGACGAAACGTTTGCAACAAAAACTTCCAGCTCGGCGAACAGAACCACTGCAGCACAGGAGGTTGAGGGGGAGACCTTTCAGCGGTTTATAAAGTCACAAGGGAATTAGATCAGGTGAATAGCAAGGGTCTTTTTCCTAAGGTGGAGGAGCCATGTTTTTTTCAGGTGAGAGGAGAAATTCTTAAAAAGGACATAAGGGGCAACTTTCTGACACAGAGAGTGGAACGTATGTGGAATGAACTGCCAAAGACATAATGGATGAAGGTACAGTTAGAATATTTAAAAGACATGATTAGGAAAGGTTTGGAGGCATATGGATCCAACACAGGCAAGTGGGACTGGTTTAGTTTGGGAACATGGTTAGTGTGGTCTAGTTGGATTGAAGGCTCTGTTTCCATGCATGTTTACATTTAGACTCTTTGACTCTAAATGTAAGTGGAGAGCTATAAAACCAACCAAACCAGTTCCTCAAATTTGTTGAGGTGGAATTCATCATTCTTTTTCCCTCAGTATTGACACGCCTCTGCAGCACACCTTTAATTTGCATGCCAGGGTGGGAATGACTGGTTTATCGGCAAAGCAGAATTAGGTCACAGCTCGCCAATGACAAGTCACATCTGAGGCAGTCACCAGTATTGGCCGTGCATTTTTCTAAATGGAGGAAGATATTTAGCTGCATGGTGTGACATTGAAGTTGTGGCTGTATCCCTGGACTCTAATCCTGAGTCCCAGTCTGACAGTTATAGAGTCATAGAGCCATGGAGATGTACAGCACGGAAACAGACCCTTCGATCCAACCCCTCCATGCCGAATCTAGTCCCCCCTGCTAGCATCCAGCCCATATCCCTCCAAACCCTTCCTATTCATATACCCATCCAGATACCTTTTAAATGTTGCAATTGTACCAGCCTCCACCACTTCCTCTGGCAGCTCATTCCATACATGTGCCACCCTCTGTGTAAAAAAGTTGCCCCTTAGGTCTCTTTTATATCTTTCCCCTCTCACCTTAAACCTATGCCCTTTAGTTCTGGACTCCCCGGCCCCAGGGAAGAGACTTTGTCTATTTATCCTATCCATGCTCCTCATGATTTTATAAACCTCTATAAGGTATATAGAGCCTCCTACATTTCAGGGAAAACAGCCCCAGGCTCTCCCAAGAGCTCAAATCCTCCAACCCTGGCAACATCCTTGTAAATCTTTTCTGAATCCTTTCAAGTTTCACATCATCCTTCCGATAGGAAGGAGACCAGAATTGCACGCAATATTCCAACAGCCTAGCCAATGTCCTGTACAGCCACAACATGACCTCCCATCTCCTGTACTCAACACTCTGACTGGCAAAGAAAAGCATACCAAATGCCTTCTTCACTATCCTATCAACCTGCGACTCCACTTTCATGGAGCTATGAACCTGCACTCCAAGGTCTCTTTGTTCAGCAACACTCCCTAGGACCTTAGCATTAAGTGTGTAAGTCCTGCTAAGACTTGCTTTCCCAAAATGCAGCACCTCACATCTATCTAAACTCCATCTGCCACGTCTCAGCCCATTGGCTCATCTGATCAAAATCCCATTGTAATCTAAGATAACCTTCGCTGTCCACTACACCTCCAATTTTGGTGTCATCTGCAAACTTATAAACTGTACCTCTTCTGTTCACATCCAAATCGTTTATATAAATGACAAAAAGTAGTGGACCCAACACTGATCCTTGTGGCACTCCACTGGTTGCAGGCCTCCAGTCTGAAAAACAACCCTCCATCACCGCCCTCTGTCTTCTACCTTTGAGCCAGTTCTGTATCCAGATGGTTAGTTCTCCCTGTATTTCATGAGATCCAACCTTGCTAATCAGTCTCCCTTGGGGAACCTTGTCGAATGCCTTACTGAAGCCCATATAGATCACATCTACCACTCTGCCCTCATCAATCCTATTTGTTACTTCTTCAAAAAAACTCAATCAAGTTTGTGATACATGACTTCCCATGCACAAAGCCATGTTGACTATCCCTAATCAGTCCTTGTCTTTCCAAATACATGTACATCCTGTCCCTCAGTATTCCCTCCAACAACTTGCCCACCACCGACATCAGGCTCACTGGTCTATAATTCCCTGGCTTGTCCTTACCACCCTTCTTAAACAGTGGCATCATGTTAACTAACCTCAAGTCTTATGGCACCTCACCTGTGACTAGCAACAGTACAAATATCTCATCAAGTGATGCAGCAATCACCTCCTGAGCATCCCACAGAGTTCTAGGGTACACCTGATGAGATCTTGGGGATTTATCCACTTTTATGTGTTTCAAGACATCCAGCACTTCCTCCTCTGTAATATGAACATTTTTCAAGATGTCACCATCTATTTCCCGACATTCTATATCTTCCACGTCCTTTTCCACAGTAAATACTGATGCACAATACTTGTTTAGTATCTCCCCCATCTTTTGCGGCTCCACACAAAGGCCGCCTTGCTGATCTTTGAGGGGTCCTATTCTCTCCCTAGTTACTGTTTTGTCCTTAATGTATTTATAAAAACCCTCTGGATTCTCTTTCATTCTATTTGCCAAAGCTATCTCATATCCCCTTTTTACCCTCCTGATTTCCCTCTTAAGTATGCTCTTACTGCCTTTATACTCTTCTAAGGATTCATTCGATTTGTCTTGTCTATACCTGACATATGCTTTCTTCTTTTTCTTAACCAAACCCTCAATTTGTTTAGTCATCCATCATTCCCTACATCTACCAGCCTTTCCTCTCACCTTAACAGGAACATACTGTCTCTGGACTCTCAACATGTCATTTTTGAAGGCTTCCCATTTTCCAGCCGCCCTTTACCTGCGAACATCTGCCCCCAATCAGCTTTGAAAGTTCTTGCCTAATACTGTCAAAATTTGCCTCCCTCCAATTTAGAACTTCAACATCTAGATCTGGTCTGTCCTTTTCCATCACTACTTTAAAACCATTAGAATGATGGTCACTGGCCCCAAAATGCTCCTTCACTGACACCTCAGTCACCTGCCCTGCCTTATTTCCTAAGCGTAGGTCAAGTTTTGCACCTTCTTCAGTATACATCCACATTTTGAATCAGAAAATTTTCCTGTACACACTTAACAAATTCCTCTCCATCTCCACCCTTAAATTAATAAAAGCTGGAATTGAATGGTAGTTTCACTGTGCCCATGGAATAATTGTCTACTGTAAAAACCCACCTGAGGTTTCATGCGAAAGAAATCTGCTGTACTTTGTTGGGCTAATCTACATGTCTCCAGACCCACACCAAGTTGGTTGACTCTCAACTGTCTAAGAGACCCAGACTGAGAAAGACCAATTAGGAATGAACAACAAACGTTGCCCCACATCCCATGAAATAATAAAAAACAGGGTAGAGACTCACCCATTTGGGGAGGGCCTTCTGAGATTGTCCCTTTCTACTTCTGTCTATGGTTTTGAACTCTAAGAAGAAGAAACTGTACCATCACACTTGGTGAGCTTTTTCATGATTTGGTACCCATGGGAATGTCCTCAACCAGGGCCTTGGGGTCATGTCACATGACAGGTGACCCCATTGTACTGTACACACAGACAGACGCACACACACAGACAGACATAGGCACACACATTCCTACACACACACACACTCTCTTCTCTTTCTCTCACAGACCCATATGCTCATGCATTCACTCCCACGCTCACACACACTCTCTCACAGACACTCATAACCACTTTCCACACATACTCACATGCACACATACACATATACGTTTGTGGGGTGAATTTGTGCTTGAAGAACTACATTTTACTTTGCTCAAGAAACTGCACGAGATTCTGTAAATCAATTTTTTTAGATTAGAATCAGTCTGACCACTGTGACACAGTGAGACAGACAGACTCGCACAGGGAAGCTCACACCTTCAATGCATTATCTGGGCCGACATGACACCAAGCGTTAAAGGTTCACTTGAGAATGTACTTTTTAAAAAAAAAGTTCTGCGATTTACACGTGAAAGAACTGAAACCGACATGTTCACTCTCAAAGATGAGAGACTCAACAAACAATCCAGGCCATTTTCAAGATATAATTTCAGTTACATCACACTGGGAACTTTTGCGATAAATTCTGTGTCTAGATTAGATTACTTACAGTGGGTGGGTTGTGCTTCGGCGGGTCAGTGTGGACTTGTTGGGCCGAAGGGCCTGTTTCCACACTGTAAGTAATCTAATCTAGATTACCCCTTACACTTAACACTACGGGCAATTTAGCTCGGCCAATTCACCTAACCTGCACATTTTTGGACTGTGGGAGGAAACCGGAGCACCCAGAGGAAACCCACGCAGACACGGGGAGAACGTGCAAACTCCACACAGAGAGTTGCCTGAGGCGGGAATTGAACCCGGGTCTCTGGCGCTGTGAGGCAGCAGTGCTAACCACTGTGCCACGGTGTCTTATGATCTTATTCTCCACAACCACCTGATGAAGGAGCAGCGCTCCGAAAGCTTGTGCTTCCAAATAAACCTGTTGGACGATAACCTGGTGTTGGTGATTTTTAACTGGGTTTTTCCAGCAGTGGGACTTTGTCCCTCCAGGATTTGATTGATACCATTCGAGCCAATAGGTTCCGGGGCTGGGGACGCGACAAGAGCAGCCGACCAATGGCACCGGGGACAAAATGATTGGCGTCAGGCCAGCCTATGGAGCAGAGGAGGTGTGGCTGGGTGGGTCCGCCGAAATAGCCAATGGGAAAGGAGATGGTCGTGGAGGGCCGCCCAACAACGTGCAGGAGGGCCAATGGGAGAGGGGATGGGGAACGACGACGGTTCGATTGGTGGAGGCCCCGAGGAGGTGTCGCAGAAGGGCGGAGCTGCGTGTGGGAGGACCACCAATAGGAATGCGGTGGCTGTGTAAACATTAACCAATAGGCGTTTGACGGCAGGAAATAACGCGGATGCAGACCAATGCCAGAGGGGCGAGGGCGGGAGACGATTCACGATTGGCCGTAAAGGACGACCGGCGGGGCGTGGCTGTTAAGCGGAGGTTAACCAATGGGAAGGAAACCGGGCGCGACACGCGACCAATAGGAGCGCGGGCGCCCTGACCGACGCGCGTAGTGGCCAACCAGAGCGGGGGATAGGGCGGGAGGAGTCCGGGGATTGGCCGTGGGGGCGGCACCGTCGGGGTCTCGAGGTGAGGGTTCCTGGAGGCGGGGGGGCTGAGCCAGGGACAGTGTCAGTCAAGATGGCGGGGCGGCGGTGGCGCTGCGGCTGGAGCCTGGCGGCGCTGGCCCTGGCCCTGGCGACGCTGCTGCACGCCTGCGGCGGGGCCGGGGCCGGGGCGTCGAACGAGACCGGGCTGGAGACGGGCATTTACGGGCTGCGGCTGGTGGCGGTGGAGAGGCCGATCCTGGAGGAGGAGGAGGCGGCGGTGGGCGGCGGCCAGGCCGGCGAGGCGCTGCGGGTGCTGGAGGGCCAGACGGTCAAGCTGCGGATCTTCGGCCGGGGCATCGACGCGGGCGCCTGGAGGCGGGTGGGCTTCGCCGAGCTGGGCCCCGAGGAGGGCTCGGCCAACGGCAGCGCGAGGCGGGCGTGCCCGTCCCGCAGCCGCGACCTGGAGGTGAAGCCCGGCGTGGAGGAGCGGCGGGAGACCTCGGGCCTGCTCACCGTGCGGGTGCAGCCGCTCCGCAAGCAGGAGAAGGCCCGGCTCTTCGGCCTGTGCAGCCGCCCGCCCGGCGGCGAGGCCAGCTCGGCCTGGCTGCTGCACCCGGAGCCCGACAGCCGCCTGCGGGTGCAGGAGGAGGCGCCGCCGCTGCTGCCCTTCTGGCTGCAGGTGATCCTGACGGCGCTGCTGCTGGTGCTCTCCGGCATGTTCTCGGGCCTCAACCTGGGCCTGATGGCCCTGGACCCCATGGAGCTGCGGATCGTGCAGAACTGCGGCACCGAGAGCGAGAGGAGGTACGCCCGCAGCATCGAGCCCGTCCGCCGCCAGGGCAACTACCTGCTGTGCTCCCTGCTGCTGGGCAACGTCCTGGTGAACACCACCCTGACCGTGCTGCTGGACGGGCTCCTGGGCACCGGCTGGGTCACCGTGGTGGCTTCCACGGTGGGCATCGTCATCCTGGGTGAGATCGTGCCCCAGGCGCTGTGCTCCCGGCACGGGCTGGCGGTGGGCGCCCGCACGGTGCTGCTGACCAAGTTCTTCATGGTGCTGACCTTCCCGCTGGCCTTCCCCATCAGCAAGGTGCTGGACTGCGTGCTGGGCCAGGAGATCGGCAAGGTCTACAGCCGCGAGAAGATCCTGGAGATGCTCAAGGTGACGGGCCCCTACAACGGCCTGGAGGCCGACGAGCTCAACATGATCCAGGGTGCCCTGGAGCTCCGCAGCAAGACCGTCGAGGACGTCATGACGCCCATCCACGACTGCTTCATGGTGTCCAGCGACGCCATCCTTGACTTCAGCACCATGTCCGAGATCATGGAGACGGGCTACACCCGCATCCCCGTCTACGAGCAGGAGAAGTCTAACATCGTCGACATCCTGTACGTCAAGGATCTGGCCTTCGTCGACCCAGACGACTGCGTCCCCCTCAAAACGATCACCAAGTTCTACAGCCACCCGCTGCACTTTGTGTTCTACGACACCCGGCTGGACACGATGCTGGAGGAGTTCAAGCAGGGTGAGTGTCACTGGGGCTGGGGCTCCCTTTCAGTTCATTGGGGCTCCAGCTGCAAGAGCTCAATGGCTTCCCTTATCCTGCGCCTCCTGTTGGTGCCCTCATTGTTGATGAGTGGACCAACAGTCTTTATTGCTGGCACTCATTATGCCTTCTGGAAGAGTCTGTAGCCAAAGGTATAACTAGTTATAATTTGAGATTGGGATCCGCTATGCAGGTAGTAAGTTGACTGACTGGCACTGACCTGAGGACGAACCATCAGTTAGAGGGAGGGAGAAGATTCGAGTGGTTCTGAAAAAGCGCAGCAGGCCAGGCAGCATCCGAGGAGCAGCATTAGTTAGAGGGATGAAGGGTTTTGCAGCAAAGACTGCCTCAATTTGTGGAGCGATGGTCTGGGATAGGAGGGAGGCGATTGTTAAATAAATCACTTAAAGAGCTGATAACCTAACTCTTAAATGTCCAAAGCTGTGATTTGGTATTCGGTGTAGAGATAAAATAACTCTTCCCATAAATCCCCTGATTGTCTAGTCACTGATCCTGGATCAAAGTTTGCCAGTGGAAATGGTTTTTTCTTCTTAACCCTGGCAAAGTCCTTTGTACCCAATGTGAGCTTTGGTGTAAAGAGAGACACTCTCCCACAGTAGTTTGCCTGGAGTTGTCAGGACGAGTCCAGAAAAGCCACATCTCAAACGATAGCAATGTTTTACACTCTGTTTATGATTGTTCTGAAATTTAGCTTTCTTGTGCATACCTTCAGAAGTGTATACCTCTCTCGTACTGCCAAGTGATTTAATTTTGAGCACTTGTCTTAAATGTCCCTTTAACAGTCTGTAATTGCAAAAGATTGCTGGGTAGTTCCAGTCTACCTCACCCCTTCCCTCCAATCCAAGTGGTTATGTTTTTGCTATATTCATTCTAAGAGCTTGACATAACTCCACATGTCAAAAGCTGTTGACTGCTGGTTCGACGTGCTGACTGCAGTCTTCCCTCTTCTCTTCACTGTCTCACTCTCAGCTGTGAGTTCGAGTTGAGCTCCCAACCCTACGTCCTTTCCTGAGTCCACCGACCTCTGCTCTGTTTTGTCGCTCAACTCTGCCCTTGCCTCACCTGGGATGGACATTTGTCTGCTGGAGCGCATACTTGATCTGTGGCCTCGACCGGAGTGGTTTATGATGGAGTGGTGGTGTGAGAGTTAGTGTGTGGGCCTCTCTTTGGGCTTGGAGTCCAGAGTGACTGAGAGAATCTCAGTTCGCAATTGTACTCTCAAAGTTTCCCTTTACTTTGACATAAATCAGTCATTACCGAGTATCAAGGGAGGCTTCAATTGTGGTGGATTGTCTCCCACAGACTTGGGAGAGAAGTGAGGAAGGCAATGGTTTCTAACCTGCTGTTGCGGGGTGTCAGAGGACAGCTGCAACAGAAGACAGAAAACTGTACAATTGTGTCAGATTGTGGCGAAGGTGAGCTTCAGCCAGTGAAGACTTGAAGAAGCTGCATAATTGATGTGCAGCTCAGGAGCGCTGTCTGATATATCTCATTCTCAGGTCCCCGCCCCCACCCGTTTGTTTTTCTAGACCCTAGCGCGAGAGTGTGGGAAAGGGTGCTGTGTGCAGGGTGTGTTTGAATGCAGTCTGTGCATGTGTTCTCTCTACCCTTCTCCCCAAACTGGCCCTTTTGCTTGATTGCCCGAGGTAAGACTTTGGCTGTTCAATTACCACGGCGCACACAACAGTCCAAATGTAGGTCATGCGTCAGGAGTGTAGTCTGAGGTTAGTTGACAAACACATCAGGTTGGAGCCCTTCTGAATCCTGGTGACAGAAAAGGTGTTTTGAGTGGTGAAAAAAGGCAGTTTATATGATGAACATTTAACCTGATACTCTGACCTTGATGAGGAGGATTGAATTTAATCTGTTGTCTGCTATTGAGTTCTTATTGAAGTTAGTTCTTTAGTGCCCTTCAAATTGGGTTTGGGGAGGGTCTTTGGGAGTTATCTGACTACTAAGGGTCGAGATTCTATCTCAAAAGGGTAGCCTAGTTTTTAAGTAAGACATCTCTCGTTGAAGGAGATGATTCCCTCGGGACCATTAGTCTGTTTAACCCAGTTTCCCAACAACAGTGGAGGCAAGAGCATAGCTTATATACAAAGCTGAGGTAAGTGGATTGTTAATGTACTGGTGAGTCTGGGAGAGCAGATTTGGGGCAGAAATCATATCAGCTATAGTCTTATCAAGGTAGTTGAGCTATGTGAAGGGCTGACTGGCCTGGCGTTTCCTATTTAGAATGGACATAAAGGTGAAGTGCTCCTGACAGTGATCCTCTCTGATTGACAAAGAACCTTTGTGCACCCTCTCTGTGTTTGCACCCTGCTCACCTTGTTTATACAATGGTTTAGCAGGAGAACACACCCTAGCTTTCTAATCTCCTGTTGGGTCCCTGCTTTTCACGTCGCTGTGTCAAGCAGCCCTTTTGAACAGCTCAACAAGTTTTGCAACATCATTTTTGAGTTAGTCATGAAAGTGTTTGTTGACGGTGCTTCAAGCTGGGCGGATAGAAGCTCGCTTGGCGAGGTACGAAATAAGCTATCCTATTTCACAACCTTTGGCCATCCCCAAAGTGCAGTGAGTGAGGGTGCATGGAAGTACAGATCACGGGGTTTCCTGTGGGGCAACATTTAGGCCTCTGTGTCTTGTCCAGCTGGTCAATTGTGGAGTTACCATGGCTGGTCAGCACCTGCAGGGGTGCTTTCATGTGACCAATAGTGGGCTCAGGCATTGACAGAACTCTTCAGGTCCTATCCTGGGCCCCTCAGGGGGTCAGGCTGGTTACTTGCCCTAACTCCCTGCTGAAACACACTTTCCTGCTCAAATTTGGGCTCTGTCTAGGCTGCAACCGATCCTACGTATCCTCTGTGCGTGGATTCTTCTGATTGCAACATGAATTGCAATCCAGTCATTCCACGGACAGATTTAGATTGTTTACCCGCTGGGTGTCACTAGCCCTTTATAGTGATTGCATTTCTCTGGGCGCTGCCGCTTGGACTGTTTTTCTGCTCTGTTTTTAAACTCTTCGTTGTTGATTTCAAATCCAGCCTTGACCTTCCCCCCACTCGATTCCGTACCTTCTGCCAACCTTTAAGATCCCCGTGCTTGTCTCATTCTGGTCTCTTCTGCTGCACCAATGGCAGCCCAGACTGTGGGTGAAGGGCTATCAGGTCCTGAAATTCATTCCTGAAAAATGTGTCCTTTCCTCCTCTCGAGATGCCTGCTCAAACCTGTTGCTTTGCCAGATTGTGAAGGTCGTGCAGCACGCACGTTCAAGTGGTTCAGTTTGGAGTGGATTTGTTTTCCTCCCTCATGCATTATGTAATGGTCCCAGTGACTTAGCAAACCCAGAGCAGCACTTAATGCCTGTTGCTTCAAGAACAGTGTGCTGTAACTGCCGGCTGCTCCAACCTTGGTCACGTATGTGAATACTAATGAGGCAGTTAAAAGGGCCCTGGTTTATTAATGTCACCTTTTTTGTAATCTGAGTCTACCATAAAAGCAGCAAATTATCTTGGAAATGGAGTCATTGTTGCAGAGATTGCAGCAACAGATTAATGCACACTGGTGTCTGTGTGATGGTGACCAGTGAGTCTGCTTACTTTGTTTGTCTGGAATTGAGCATTGGCCAAGACAAATTGGTTCGGATATTGGTTCGGATTCTCTTCTCACACCTGAGGAGGTGGTTGCTGGCCTCGGTTTAACACATTTATGTGAAAGATGACGGTGCATTGACGCAGTCTCGCACTGGTCTTTTCGGCCTGGTGCTCTACCTTGCAGAGTGGGTCTTGAATTTGCGATTTTTCTTCAGATTTCCTTGTGGAGAAGGATCCTGCAGTCAAGTGGAGCCTTGAATGTGGAGACCAGGAGAAGTGAATAGGCAGTGAGGAATCCCCAGGAGCAGCTGTTAATCTGCTCCACAGCTCTTGTGCATTGACACTTTGTGGAGTCCTGCAGTAAGGGGGTTTGGTTTCCGATCTTAGCTGAGGCTGGGACGATGTATCTCTCTGTGACCCACTAGTGCATGTCTCAATCTTAAATCACGTATTGCCATTGGGAGAATTTGGCTCACTGCTGTTACAGGATGTTTCCAGTGCTCGATACAAAATACCTCTTCGGTGTTTTCAAACTAGTGTTTTCCACGTTCCTGGGACAGGTGCAGCACAGACTCCATACAAAGTAACATTCTCTCTAGCCTGTAACATTCTCTCTAGCCTTTAACACTGACATTGTGTCCATCGCAAAGCTCCAGGACAGGTAGAGTTCAGTGTTTAATACAGAGTTAAGCAACTTGTATTCTTTTAAAATGAAAGTTAAGATCTATCCACACTGCCCCATCAGACACGCCCAGGGCAGATATAGCATGTGGTTAAATGCAGCATAGCTACCTCAACTCTTTTTTTTTAAACAGAAGATAAAGCCAATTCCAGACTATTTTAACTGCAGAGTGTGGTTAGATTTGGATCTGATGTAAATGATTGTCTGTGATCTTCATGAGGGACTGTCCAGTGGAGAAAGGAAGGGTTTGATAATAGATAACCACTCTGAGAATGTTTTGTGAAGAGTATAGGGTGGGGATGATGAGAGAAGCTTGCTTCAGAC
Organism: Chiloscyllium plagiosum; assembly: GCF_004010195.1. Taxonomy (NCBI): domain Eukaryota; kingdom Metazoa; phylum Chordata; class Chondrichthyes; order Orectolobiformes; family Hemiscylliidae; genus Chiloscyllium; species Chiloscyllium plagiosum. The sequence continues at coordinate 15,691,893 of NC_057751.1, read as the reverse complement.
CTACTTCCCATGAGGAAATGGAAGCCCCCAACATCAGATATGCTGGGGGCAACCAAACTGTGTTTGCAGACAATAGTGAGGTGTAGATCAGCATAGGCTTGTGCTAATTGGTACTTAGGACCTGAGCCTTTATGACATTCCAGCTTTTGTTACTGGTCCTGCCACATAGTTATGTGAATCTTGGCTCCGTGCCTGAATAAGCAACGTATGTGCGAGCTTTAAAAGAGTACTGCCCTGTTCCCTCAAACTGCAGATCAGTTTCCCCAAGAGTGTGGCGGGGTGGGAGTTAAAGTTCACTTGGCTTTTCGGAATTTTTGAATGTCTTGTTTCAAGTCCGACCTAGGGGGTGACATGGAGATTCGGTGACTGGATCGAAATCCAACCACGACAAGACTGTTTCCCTACTTGCACACTTAAGCTGTGGCTCACATAGTGAAACACCCCGAGTGTGCCATCGCACAGAGTGCGGTAGCTCCTTAACCCCAGCGGCAGAGGTCTGCTTGCTTGGACCTCATGTCAAATTGCTGGCTGTGGTGTTGTCCAGTGCTTGAAGGTATTTGCACAGTGCATCTTTGGGCAACTGGTTATGTCAGATATTTATTCTTGAGCTTGGGTGCCACTTGAATGGCTTGTCACTTACATGTAGGAGAACTTTCATCATTTCTATAGAGTTGGACTGGAGGCTCATGAGGACTAGAAAGGTTAGTGGTTTCACGTCCCTCGAGTGGTGGTTAGGTTTTAATGTTTTGAGGCTGTAAGCAGCTCCACAGCCCTCCATGTTGAAACTGCAGATGAAGGTACTGAAACGCTTGGTCAGAAAGCTAAGTTTTCTGGAATTGTCCGGATGGAGGAAGACATCGTGGAGCAGTTTAGGGAGGCGATTGCAAAGTTGTGAGTGTGAGAAAGATGCAGCAGTGAGCTGATCAGGAGATGTGGCAGAGAGACTGTCAGGCGGGGCCCTGTTTTGTTTTTGTGCAGTGAAGCATCTGGTCCTTTGATGTCGGCAAACGCTATGATTTTAAATGGGAAATTTGGTGCATGAATGAATGAATGAGGTCCTGTATCGAACTGCCTTGCAAGCATGTGACAAACTGCACTTGGCTAGCCTGTGGTCTGTGCATCGTGCTGGTCCTGCTCTCCTAGCCTGTGAGGTCATTCATTAATCTCGCCTCCCCTGCCCGCAGATCCCATCCTCTTATTATGAATCAGGGTGTGGGTTAATCTGGCAGTATGTAATTGAGCACTTTTCAAGAGTTCTGTGGAAGTGAAGCCATCTTGATTGGTAACCACGAGACCGTCATCATCGAAAAATAGCGATCGTGTCATAGCCGGGAGTAGATTGGGCCTCGGTTGACCGTAGAGCTGACAGATTAGAGGCTGCAGAGGCTGAGATTATCCACCCAGGAATAAAGTGGGGAATTGGGTTTAATGGAGATGCCTTGAGGGAGCGAATAAAGAGAAACTGTTTGTTCTTGCGGAAGTAGTTAGCAATCAGGAGACGGGAGACAGATAACGGGTGCAGTGATGAGAATATTTCTCACAAGTTGTTATGATCCGACATGTACTTCTCGAAGAGTCAATGGAAGTAGATTCATTTAAAATAAAAAGTTATTGAGCACTGGGAGGGGGGGGGGGAAAACAAATAAGTGGAGCTAGTCAGACAGCTTTTACAAATTCAGACTCCTGCTTGATTACTGCCTGTGGGCACAGGCCCGTGATACATAACTTTGGGGGAATGACGGAACTTAACAACATTTATAGAGGGAGCATCACTGATTCAATTCTGGGCTACCCCTTCCCTGAGAATGTCTGATGAGGACAGTGCAAAGGGAGCTTTACTGTGCTGAACCAGAACTAGGTACAAACAAACTTTTAGTTTCTTTATTTCCCCCCCCCACTGCATGAATGCAAGTTTTTGTCTGTTAGCTCGATGTTTATGTTATGTTTGTCTCTAATTTCCACTGCTGTTAGGTAAATCACACCTGGCAATTGTACAGAAGGTGAACAGTGAAGGTGAGGGAGATCCTTTCTACGAGGTGCTGGGACTGATCACTTTGGAGGATGTTATTGAAGAGATCATCAAATCAGAAATTCTTGACGAATCGGACATATTCAGTGAGTCGCTTTAACACACGGGAAGGTCAGAACACAGGGGCAAACAGAAATTGGTCATGCGTTTAAGCTAGATCCATCGTTGAACTAGACTGATCTGTACCTTAGCTCCATTTGGAACACATTGGCTCCCTGCCCATGATGCCAGCATCTAACCATCTGTCAGTCTGTGATTCCTCGTCCTGACACGCTTTATGTGAGTGGGGAGAGCTCCAATTTCCACTCGTCTCTGTGCACATTTTAATTTCCTTTTTTCTCAAGCCCCTGCCAGAAGAAATGGTTTCTCTTTATCCTATGAAACCTTTTAATTGCCGAATTGTTTGAATCTGGCTCTGTTAGCATCCGAGTGAACTTAGACGGTGCTCTCGCAGAGACCAAAATACCGTTCTCAGAGGAGCATCTGGCCAGGTGGGAGGTTGCTCCCCATTTTATTTCTGTTGTTGTTATTATTATTAGGTTCCCTACAGTGTGAAAACAGGCCCTTCGGCCCAACAAGTCCACACTGACCCTCTGAAGACAAACCCACCCAGACCCATTTCCCTCTGAATTGTCAGAACCAGAGCGCTTTTTTTTTTATTCGTATTGGCAGTAGGCATTGAGTCGAGGAGTGAGGAGAAACCTTTGAGGGGTTGGGGGGGGCGGTGGCATGTTGATTTTGCTCTGGTTTATAAGCTGCCCTCTTGTCGCTTACTTATCCAGCGGACAATCGCTCAAAGCAGAAGGTGACTCACAACAACAAGAAGAGGGACTTCTCGGTTTTCAAGCCCACTGTCCATGAGGTGAAAGTCAAGGTGTCCCCGCAGCTGCTGCTGGCTGCTCACCGCTTTCTGTCCACAGGTAAGTGGCTGCCCCCTCCCCACTCTGCCTTCTGAGCCCATCCAGAGGTTGTGAACTTGGGGTGGAAAAGCACAGGGGCTGGAAAGCTGCTTTACACACGTGTTGGCCTCTGACTGACTGAAAGCCTGGTGGGAGCTAATGTGTTTTTTTTTGAAGAGGGAATGCTTGAGGATCAAAAATAATTGAACAGAGCAATGTTTCCTGGGATGCCGTAGACAGAATGGATCCCAATTCTAATACAATGAACACTTTACACAGAACATTGTTCCAGTTTTCCAGTCATCCTGATGCGATCATTGCGCTGGATGTGTCCCATAATATCCGCAGGACTTAAAGTAAACCTCTCAGTGGCAGCTTGTCGTACTTTACTGCAGTGAAATGTCCCAGGGTACCACCCTTTATGATTGATTAAACAAGTTTTGAGACCAAGCCACGGAGGATGTTCGAGGTAGATTTTTAAGAGTCTTGAAGGAGGTTAAAGGTGGGGATTACAGCTGTGGGGCAGAGCTGCTGAAAGCTGGCCCGCCGATAACATGTCAATCAGGAATTTTCAAGGGGATGGACTTGAAGGTATCTCAGGATCGTCTGGCTGTTAGAGGTGGAAGGCTCAGGTGAGACCGCAGGACAGATTTGAACCTCTTGAGAATTTTAACTTCACACCGGCAGTCAGTATAGTTCAGTGAGTGCAGGGGTGATTGAACCTTGTCTGCACGTGTATGTTTGTTCACTGCTAGGATTGAGTGAGTCTCAGATATTGTCAGGACTGTAAAAGCACATTGTGTTAGCTGAGCTGTGTAGACAGATGAGCTCAGAGAATACAGTCAGCCGCAAGTCATGACATAATTACAGGGATCCAGGCAATTACCCATCTCGTCTGTCTCGGACTGTGGGAAAAACACAATGCGGTCGCTGGAACAGAAACCTGTTTGCATTTCACATGACTTGGCAAAGATTTGGGAAAAATCCATAGTTCAGCCTTTTTTTTCTCTCTCTCTCCCTCTCAATCTCTTCCCCTTTTTGTTTTGCATTATGTTTGAGACAGCACGCTGGCTAGCTTGACATGAAGCTCTGTCATTGAGACCTCTGGCTCCATGTCACTCACCCAGCCCTGGTCCTTTGGGCGCTGATGACCTACGCACTTTGACCCTTATTGGGCGAGGGCACCATGGGAAGACCTGTGATCGCCCTCAATACGAGCACTGCTTGCGGGAGACGAGGTTGAGCCCAATGGCACCAAATAAAAGCTGAGGAAATGATGTGTCACTTCTGAAACTTAATTCTCCAAACTGTTTGGGCAACAGACTTATGTGGCACGGTGGGTGTTGAGAGCATTAACAAATCATACTGTTGTGAGGTTTGGTGAGGATTTGTCAAGATTGGGGAGTTGGGGCTATTGGAAGAGCGAAGCAGAATATGTAAAAGTGGAGTACTGCAAAAATATTGGTTGCCGTGACCTGGAGTTTGTCGGTGAGCTGATCACTTCAAAATGTTTCTTAACTGGGAGCCAGTGCAGATCGATGAGCAAACGGGTGTGGGGTGGATAAGACGAGTAAGTTAAGCAGAGGATGCAGTGCTGTGATTTTCTGAGGTTCTTGTTTGACTGTTCCCGCTCTCCTTTGCAGAGGTCACTCTTTTTGCCCCTGCCCACATGTCCGAGAAGATTCTGCTGCGGCTCCTCAAACATCCCGACGTCATCAACGAGATCAAGTTTGACGAGGGCAACAAGCTGGCTGCTGAGCACTATCTGTATGTGCGGGGGAAGGCGGTCGATTACTTTGTCCTTGTTTTACAGGTAAGCGGCATCTTTACCTGGTTCACTTTGCCATCCCGTGCGAAATCGGATCCTGCACCACTGGGCCTCTCCCTGGGTGAGAAACGTTAAATTGAAGCCAGTGTGGCTGACGTACTGTTTGGCCTTGGCTAAAACTCTGTTCCTGTGCCGTCGCCTCTCGTGGTCAATGTCCGAGACTGCATCGGACTCCCCGTGTCATTTGTCCGTGAGTTAACCTTCTGGCCCATTCTGCTCCATCACCCACTTCTAACTTGTCCTATTGTCCATCTTTGTCCCCTGCTTTAGCTCCTTTACCTCCCAGATGTGATGACTCCCATACATTCCTGGCCAGCCCTCCACCATCTCGCTTCTCTCCCCTCTCTTCCCCGCCCCCCCCACCCCACCCCACTCCCACACACATCGTCCACCCTCTGTTTGCTTCAGTTCATCCAAACCTGTGCTTTCTGTTATTCGCTGTGTGCCACTTTGTGAACTCATCGCTGTCTTTGCTCACTGACCTGCGTTGGTCTAGTTTTGCCTTGCCTTTTAAAATTCTCATTTACATTTTAAATCCTGCCTCAAAGTGTCTCGGCACAGAAATAGGTCCTTGGGTCCAAACTGTCCTAAGCAACCACCATTCCAAACTGACGTCGTCCCATTTGCCAGCATTTGGCCTATCTCCCTCTAAACGTCACCTATTCGTGTATCCATCCAGATGCGCTCAGCCCACCCCCCCTGCCGCGCACACAGCATTAGAGAGAGCTGGGAGAAAAGAGTGAAGATTAGTCCTTGTGACGTTTCTGATGGCGCACTTCATAAGCCTGTGGCTTCTGGTCTATGTCCTCATGAAGTAAATGTTGTTATACCTTAGGGTAAAGTGGAGGCAGAGGCTGGCAAAGAAGACATGAAGTTTGAGACGGGACCCTTTTCTTACTATGGTACCATGGCCCTTGGCAGTCCCATTTTGGGTAAGATTTCTCTTTTTTTCTTTTTCTTTGTTTAGCTTCATAGTTTACAGAAGATCAAAAATCATGAAATCCAGCCATGAGATGGTTCAGTGTCTTGGCTGTTTCATTTAGATTCCTTATAATATGGAAACAGGCCCTTTGGCCCAACGAGTCCACACCAACCTTTCGAAGAGTAACCCACATAGATCCATCCCCCCCCCCCCCCCCATCCCTATATTTACCCCTGACTAATGCACCTAACACTATGGGCAATTTAGGATGGCCACTTCACCTGTCCTGCGCATCTTTGGGATGTGCGCACAAACAAATCTTGGCTGATCTGTGTGATCACTCCTCCTAGCCATTTTGGTTCTGTTCTTGGGGGTCCCTGGTTGCCATTGCCATTTTAGGGCTGAAGGCTCTCTTACTTCACCCCTGCAAGGTTGCCCAATGGGCAGGTACGTTTCGCCCTCTCGAGTCAGAAGGTCGTGTGCCACTGCAGAAACCTGAGCACAAAGAGAGGCTGACACATCGATGGCACCAGAGGATGATTGACTACAGCACAGGAGACGGCCATTTGGGTTCGTTGTGTCCAGTGCTGACTCTCAGCATCAGGGAGTCACCTCATCATTCAGGCTTGGATTGGTATGTCACACTGATATTTTCTTGCGACCCAAGTGCCAGGCAATGACCATCCAACATGACAATTCAACCATCGCCCCTTGATATTGAGTACCATCGCTGAATCCTGAGGTGCCAACATCCTTGGGGGGGGTTATCCATTGACCAGGAACCGAACTGGACTGTCCAAATACCTATTGCAGTTGCAAGAGCAGGTCAGAGGCTGGGAATGCACCTGCTGACTCCCCAAAACCTGTCTGCCATCGACAAGGGACAAGTTAGGAATATGATGAATGGGGACAGCTCCAACAAAACTGAAGAAGCTCGACACTATCCAGGACAAAACAGTCCACATCCACTCCCTTCACCACCGACGCTCGGTAACAACAATGTATACCATTTACACGGTACACTGCGGAAATTTGTCAAGGCTGTTCAAACAACACCTTCCAAATCAATGACCTCGACCATTTAAAAGGACAAGGGCAGCAGATGGAACACCAGCCCCCTCCTGTGGCTTGGCAATATATTGGCTGTTCCTTAAGTGTAGTTAAGTCAAAATCCTGGAACTCTACAGCAACATCTTGAGAGCAGTTAGCACTGGGTATTAAATGACTGTTTTGCCCAGGTGCCCCTTGCTTTTGAAATCTCTGATTTTGTCTTGACATCCCTTCTCCAAGGAAGTAGCCTGAACTTCTCCAATCTTACCAAATAACTGAAGTTCCTCAACTTTAGAACATTCTCATTGGAAGCCATCCCATTGCTGTGAAAATGTGGTGCCCGGATTTGGGTGCAGTATTCCAGCTGAGGCTAATACAGTTATTTTATCCAAGTTTTTGTACGGCAACGGAGTTCACTCTGGTATCTTGGCCAATGTTTATTCTCCTTGCAATATAACCCGGGGTTGGGGGAAGAATAAGTCAGGCTTTCAAGATTAGGGTGACACAGTGGCTCAGTGGTTAGCACTACTGCCTTTCAGCACCGGGGACCATCTGTGTTGAGTTTGTACAGACTCCCCGTGTGTGTGGGTTTCCTCCAACAGTTCAGAGATGTGCAGGTTAGGTGGGTTGGCCATGCTAAAATTACCTAGTGCCAAGGGTTACAGGGATCGGCTAGTGGGATGGGTCTGGGTAGGATTCTCTTCAGAGGTTTGGTGTGGACCCGATGAGCCGAATGGCCTGCCTCCACACTGCGGAGTCTACGATCCGGCTGTTGTTACTTTGCATATGGGAGCCTGCTGTGCACAAATTGTCTGCTATTATTGCTGCAGTAGCCATGCCTCGAAAGTAGTTTCTGGGTTGTAAAATGCTTCATGATGTCTCAAAGCATTGAGAGGTGCTGTAGAAATATGATCGTTTGCTTCGATCCTCTCCTTGCTGAAAACAAGTAATGTTGCCCCCCTCGGGTTTTGTTCATTTTAATCTGTCTTTCTCTGATTCTGTCTTTGTCTCTGTCTTTCCCCTCTCGCTGTCTCCCTTGTTGTTCACCTCCTAGCTCTCTCTTCCAGGCTCCGTACTTGCAGTCTCAAACGGCCTTCTCTAATTTCTTGGTTCCGAGGTAAATCTTGCATGGCTTACCCAGTTTTCAGCGTTAACCTCCTCTGTCACCCTTTCTGCCTGGGGAATGTGTCATCATGAGCGTAGCCTCATGTCCTGTCACATACTGCTGCCTTTCAGCTGCCCATGCACCTGAGGGATCAACAGTCGCTTTATCTTTGTGCCTAGCCCTCCTGGCAATAAACCTTTTGGTCTGTAACCTAACTTCTCCCTGCAGTCACACCGGCACCACTCCCCACCTATTCCTCCGCTACGTTGATGACTGCATCAGCGCCACCCCATGCTCCCACGAGGTAGTTGAGCAGTTTATCAACTTCATCAACACATTCCACCCCCACCTTAAATTCACCGGGACCAGCCCTCCCTTTCCTGGACCCCTCCATGTCCATCAATGGTGACCGACTCAACACTGATATTTTCTACAAGCTCACTGACTCTCAGCTACCTGGATTACACCTCCTCCCACCCTGCCTTCTGCAAAAATGCTATCCCTTATTGTGCATTCTTCTGGCTCCGTCGCATCTGCTCCTAGGAGGACCAGTTCCACCACAGAACACACCAGATGGCCGCCTCTTTTAAAGACCGCAGAATCCCTTCCCACGTGGTTGATGATGCCTTCCATTGCAGCTCAACCACGTCCTGCACCTCCACCCTTGAACTCCAACCCTCCAACTGCAACAAGGACAGAACCCCCACGGTTTTCACCTTCCACCTCACCAACGTTGTGTCATCCTCTGCCACCTCCGCCACCCACAAATGCATCCCATCACCAGCGATCTATTTCCCTCCCAAACCCTCTTCCGCTTTCCGTAAAGACTGGTCCCTCAGGTCCACGCCCCCTAACAACCCACCCTCTCCTCCCGGCACCTTTCCCTGCCACCGCAGGAATTGCAAAACCTGCGCCCTCCCCTCTGTCCGAGGCCCCAAAGGAGCTGTCCACATCCATCAAAGTCTCACCTGCATTTCCACACATCATTTACTGGATCTGTTGCTCCCGATGTGGTCTCCTCTACATTGGGGAGACAGGGCGCCTACTTGCAGAGCGCTTCAGAGAACACCTCCAGGACACCTGCACGAACCACCCCACCGCCCCGTGGCTGAAAACTTCACCTCCCCCTCCCACATTGCCGAGGGCCCACAGGTCCTGGACCTCCTCCATCGTCACTCCCTTACCACCGGATGCCTGGAGGAAGAACACCTCATCTTCTGCCTCCAACCCCATGCCTTCAATGTGGATTTGACCAGTTTCCTCACTTGCCCTCTCTTCCTCCCTCTCTCCCCCCCCACCCCCCCCCCCCCCGCCCCACCTTACCCAGTTCCAACCTTCCAGCTCAGCACCATCCCTGTTACCTGTCCATCTTCCTTCCCACCGATCTGCTCCACCTTCTGCTCTGACCTATCACCCTTACCCCCACATCCACTGACCACACCATGCTCCTCAGGCACCTCTTTGTGGTCTTCCAGCTGGGTGTCAATGCGTTCACCTGGTTTTGTTCTTCGCTGTTCAGTCATAGCTGGGGAATCACCTGCACTGGAATCACGTCCTGTTCCTGTTTAGTTATGTGGGTGGCTCCTGAGGACATATCCTCCTATTGCTGATCTACATGTTGCCCCTTGATAATATTGTCTGCAAACAGTGCCATGTGCCCTGGTTGTACACACCTTGACTTCTCTATCATCTCCCTTGATCCAGGTAACTCTATCATCTCCCTTGAGTTACCTGGATTCCGCACTGAAAAACAGAAACTTTTCCACCAAGTCAGGCATCTCAACCTCTGTTCCCTCACCACTTCCTCAATCCCTCGCCACTTTTTAAAAAAAGAACTAACTGTACGTATCTGTCTTTGTCTGTAATTTTCCAATTTTTTAACCAAAAATATTATCAATCTTGAGTTTTAAATTTAATAACTAAGTGAAGTTTGAGGAAAAGAGTTCATAACTTATAAGAGCCTTTTTGTGAAGGAATGTTACCTCATTGCACGACTGCAAGTCTGCCTCTAACTGTGCCTCCCCACTTCCCCAATCCTGCTCATTCCTCACCAACGGAAATAGTTTTTCTTTGGCTGTTCTCTTCAGCTTGAAATTTTCATGAAATTTTGTAAATTGATTTAATGTTTGATGTCCAGGTATAACCTTGGTAAATCTACATTGTGATCCCTGTGGTGTGGTGTCCAGTGCTGCTCACATCTGTAATTGTGTGAAGGATCAGGGCCATCCTGCCTGTGTTCTAGGGCAAGGAGATGTTCCCAATATGGCAAAAAACCCTCTGCATCAAATCTTTTGGAATAAGGGGTGTGTGGAAGCTACCAGTCATGGCTGATATTCCCTGTCAGCTGCATGATTGCAGTCATGGGAGTGGTGCAACAATGGGAACAATGTCTACACCACTTCTGTTAAGATACGTGCATGCGCAGCAAGCTGTCACTCTTTCGATCTGTGCACTGCTGCAAGAGAGTGAGTGCTACAAACAAATTGGAATTTGTCACTTGGTTGTGTGGCGTTTGAATCGTGTACTCATCAGGACAAATGGAATAGAGTCCACACCGACTGTCCAGAGCATCCCGTCCAGAACATCCCATCCAGACCCAGAGCTCTATCCTAATGTATGTTTGTACCATGGCTAACCCACCTCACCTGCACGCTGCAGGGCAATTTTATTCTGGCCAATCCACCTAACCTGCACATCTTTGGATTGTGGGAGGAAACTGTAGCACCCAGAGGAAACCCACGCAGATACGGGGAGAAGGTGCAAACTCCACACAGACCTGAGGCTAGAATCAAACCTTGGTCCCTTGTGCTGTGAAGCAGCAGTGCGAACCACTGAGCCATTGTGCCACCCCACGTTTAAGCTTTGTTCCTTTTTTAAATATTCCTTGGTGTGGGATATATATCCGAGAACGACCCAATGCTTTTTCCGTGGCTATGCCTTAGTCAGTCGCAGTGAACTTATCAACCAATCTCTTGTGGCGCAAAGGTTGATTATTTGAAAAGTAGCGTTCTTGTATTTTGTCTCGAGTGCAAAATGTCCAGTTTTTGCAACCTATCTCTGTCATCAAATGTAAAATGAATTCCTTACTGACACTCCGATTTGCCATCTTGGTTCTTTCTCCACTCCTTGTTGCCATTGCTTGTCGTCATGTCCAACTCCCTGTGTATTCGTGTCTCGGGAAGCTGATTCTCGTCAAACTTGCACCTCTTCACAGTTCCTTGGAACCACCAAACTTTTTGCTGGTCTTTTAGCTAACAGACTGACAGTGAACAAGATTCAGCTTCCAAATAGCCTGGATTTGAAACAAAACACTTGGCTGAAATTGTTTAGGATTTAGCATCTTGTTAATGCAGTGTGGCCATGGGTAGCCAATGAGTGTGGTCTCTATATTTCACTTCTGCGTGCGCCTGCAACGAATCTGTTGCTGCTGTCTTCAGGGAGTCGAGCTGCAGACGCTTGCTATGCGGCATCCTTTTGAATAAACTTGACTTTTTGTCACCAAACTGCGATTTCTCTCCAACCCTTAAATGTGCGGTATTTGCTGTGCAAAAGACCATCAGGATGAGGGAGGATTTGACCGTCGATTGAACTCTGTGTGAAGGGTCAAGACTGTTGGGAAATTCTGTAGTTTGAAGTTCTTGGAGAGCTGAGCCAGTGCTGCAGATGGCGGTTCAGTTTTAATATACTAGCCCACTTTAGATACCATCCCACACCGGCTTCCTCTGCCCTAAAACCTCGATCTGCAGCAGCATTGGTGCATGCTTTTCACTAATTAATGTTGTGCACTGCATGCAATGGGGGATGTGATTCCTGTGCATGTCTGGAGCAGGATCGGGTCACGTGAACTGCTGAGCCACCTTGTGCCATCCAGACCTGTCCAGAGTTGTGTCATCCATCTCAGGCACTGATTGATTGATTGTTTGTTTGTTTTTGGGCCCTCTGCTTCTCCTCAGAAACGCGTCCATCCTCTCGCACCAGTGAGCTGAGTCGCTCTGTCTCGCTGAGCTACGCCGAGCGCTCTGAATCGATACCATCTATCGTCTCACCCAGCCCCTTGACGCACTACGTTCCGGATTTCTCCGTCAGGGCGCTGACCGACCTGCAGTATGTTAAGGTAAGAGGCCTTGGGGTTTGGCAGCAACGAAGGGAGCCATTCAACCAGTCAAGCCTGTGCTAGCTGTTTTGGTAGGCTGAACCAATTTGACCCATTCCTATTGCTGTTTGCAATGATCCTATACATTTGTCCCTGTCAGGTGTTTATCCATCGCTGTTTGTCAAGTTAACGTTGGAATCTGTACCTGCTACCAGATTATTATTATCTATTGTTTACTCATGAGTGACTGATTCTCCTGCCAATGCCAACAATTGCTAACTATCTGCACCCATGTGTTAGATTATCTTACTTTTGTCATAAATTTGCCTCCAGCCATCTCCACTCAGGAGAATGATGACAAATTCTCTTGTCTCGACGTGAGATCCTTCCTCTCTCACATCATGTGGAACTCCCCACCTCACCTTCTCTAAGGCTTTGAAGTCCTTGACAGTGTAGTGCCCAGAGTTTAACACGCAGCTTTGTATTTGAGGTATAACTGGGTTTACTCTTGTTTTTCTTAATCCCTTAAATAGGCCCATGAATAAGATACAGTAATGTAGATTAATTTGGCATATGCTTTGTGGATAATCAGAGCTGACCCTTCCTGACAGCCAGCCTCCTCCAGTCTTGTAGGTATAAATCAATAGTGTAATTTAATACTCCCTACTTGCCCTGGGTGGGGGCAGCTGCAACAAGACTGAAGAAGTTTGACTCCATCCAGGACAAAGCAGCCCCCGCTTGATTGTCCCCACATCCAAAAACATCCACTCTGTCCAGTACCAACATTCAGCAGCAGCAGTGTGTACTGTATACAAGATGTGCTGAAGAAACTCTGTCGTCTTCGACAGCACCTTCCAAACCCACGGCCATTACCAGCTGGGAGGGCAAGGTTAACAAATAAATGGGCATACTACCCTCTTCAAGTTCCTTGTGACCCCCACACAATTGTGACTTTGAAATAGATCATTCTTCGTTCAGTGTGGCTGCATCAAAATCTGGATCTCTCTCCCTCACATCGTTGTGGGTCTCTCTGGACCATATGGACTGTTGGTTCAGGATGAGGCTGCACAAGTTCCTTCTCCAGGAGAAATAGGCAATAAATGGGCTGAGTAGTGGCAAATGGAGTTTAATTTAGATAAATGTGAGGTGCTGCATTTTCGGAAAGCAAATCAGAGCAGGACTTATACACTTAATGGTAAGTTCCAAAGGAGAGTTGCTGAACAAAGAGACCTTGGAGTGCAGGTTCACAGTTCCTTGAAAGTGGAGTCGCAGGTAGATAGGATAGTGATGAAGGTGTTTGGTATGCTTTCCTTTATTGGTCAGAGTATTGAGTACAGGAGTTGGGAGGTCATGTTGCAGCTGTACAGGACATTGGTTCGGTCACTGTTGGAATATTGCGTGCGATTCTGGTCTCCTTCCTATCGGAAAGATGTTGTGAAACTTGAAAGGGTTCAGAAAAGATTTACAAGGATGTTCCCAGGATTGGAGGGTTTGAGCTACAGGGAGAGGTTGAATCGGCTGGCGCTGTTTCCCTGGAGCGTCGGAGGCTGCGGGGTGACCATTTCGAGGTTTATAAAATCATGAGGGGGCATGGATAGGATAAATAAAGTCTTTTCCCTGGGGTGGGGGAGTCCAGAACAAGAGGGTGAGAGGGGAAAGATATAAAAGGGACCTAAGGGGCAACATTTACACAGAGGGAAATGCATATATGGAATGAACTGTCAGACGAACCTTTTCATACTGGGCGGTACATGTATGGAATGAGCTGCCAGAGGAAGTGGTGGAGGCTGGTACAATTACAGCATTTAAAAGGCATCTGGTTGGGGACATGAATAGGAAGGGTCAAGAGGGATATGGGCCAAGTGTTGGCAAATGGACGAGATTAGGTTGGGATATCTGATTGGCAAGGACGAGTTGGACCGAAGAGTCAGTTTCTGTACTATACGTCTGTACCATCCTGCTTCTCAGTGGTTTCAGATTGGGGCTGCAATACTGTTCAAAACCAGCCTGTGGCATTGCTGTTCAGCAATTGGTTTTGAAACTCAGCAGCTCCCCCACTGGGTTTTTGGGTGGTATTGCTGCTGTTGATCATCAGCTATTGCTCCCTTTCTCCAGTAAGTTGTGATGATTGCTGCAAATATACTGTAGATAGCTTCATGATCAGCAGACGATTTTAAGATGGGGTATGGTCTTGAAAGATGCATTTGTTAAGAAAAAAGCCTATGGGTAATGTCGAGAAAGAAAAAGTGAATGTTTCAGGTCAGTAAACATGCAACATAACGGCATAAATTCTGCATTGGCTTGATTATTTAATGAGATGCAGACAACGTTGCTTCTCTGCTGTGATTGTATGCAGGAGCTCTGAGGTATGTCAATCACTGTATTGATTCCAGAGGTGGGTGCCACTGTCCTTTGCCCCCCTTAAGGGCTGTCAGAGTCAACCATGTTGCTGTGTGTGTGTGGAGTCACATGTAGGCCAGACCAGACAGACGTCCTCATCTTCAAAGATATGTGAACTGGTTTTTCTTAATCATAAAAGCTTTCAACTGCAGTTTTAATTTATTGATTGGAATTTAAATTCCCCTCCCTGTCCCCAGGCTGCAGGTCTGGGATTCGAACCCGTATCTCTAGAGCATCAGTCTGAGCCTCTGGGTTACAGGTCAGGTGACCATAGTGTGCCAGTATCTCTGGTGTATTTGTTCGTGCGCTGCCAATTCGGCTCTTGTGTGACCAGCCGCGGTTAATTGATTCTCTGTTGAAATGATCAGGTGACAAGGCAACAGTACCAGAATGGCTTACTGGCGTCAAGGATAGACAGCACCCCGCAGTCTCCGGACAACCCCCACACGAAGATCGACATGAAAATAGAGAAACCTGAGACTATAGCAGATGAAACCACGGACCTTCTGAACGAGCAGAACTCTTTGAACCGTACTTTGAACCACACTTTGGAAAACAGTATATGACCCCACGCTTGGAGGGTCGAGGCTCTGCTCCTGGGGCATTTAAAACAGTTCCTGCGAACAATCACCGTGCAATCTTTTTATAGTGTGTGTGTGTGGGGATGAACGAGGAACGGTACGACATGAGACAGCTCGTGCAGAAAGTGAGGAGACATGCCCGGTGAATAACTGATTTGCTACAGCCACACATGCCGGGTCAGCACGCGGACAAAAAGACAAGACTGCTCAACCCCAAGAGGAACCATCTATAGCCATCTCCTCTTCTCCTGGCAAGTGAACCTTCCAGTGTCTAACATGGGCAGGACCACATGACTTTGACTGGTTGCCTGCTATCTTGGACAGCTTCAGATGGCTTGGGGCTGTGTGTTGCTGGGTAGCATTTCAGCTCTCGCCCTGGGCTGATGTACGCTGAACACCCATTCCCCTCTCCCCACCATCCCCAGATTGTCATTTCCTTGCATTTCAGCCTTCATTCCTTTGCACATTTCGAGTATTGGGAGGTGGCAGAGGAAATGTTGTTCCTATTACAATGCGCAGACAAGTCACATCATTTTACACTATGCACTAGAACAACGTGCAACAGTTTTACAGTCTTGGGGACAGGAGCAGTGTTTGGGAACAGCTTCTCTTACTAGTTTACTTTCATCCTGAGGTAGATCTCTCCATGTTTCAGGTCTGCCAATGTCTGTCCTTCTGTGCAGTTAAAGCCTGTACCCATCACATCAACTTCTGACAGTTGGTGCCTGTTGACGATAGACTTCAGCTGATCCTGACCTGTTATTGATTCCCTGATTGTCCATCGGTGTTTAGCCAGAAGATGGAGAATTGCCAGAAGAAACCACATGAGTTCAGAATCTCTGAGGGCCTTCGCCCTGTGGTCAGTTCTTCTGTGATCCTTGTCAACTTTGATCTAAAGTGGTATGGTTGAGCAAACAGCACTCCGATAACATGGAGGTATTGATAGCCAGGAACGAGGGAAAGCTTAGGTTCATTGGCAAAGCCATAGGGATTTCTACATGTCTAATCTAACTCGATTCCTGGATTTGGGGTTTGTTTAAATTGGGAAATTGAAGTTTTAAGTATTAACGGAATGTCTATTCTGTGTGGGGGTGTATTCCGGGTTACCCATAGCTGTGCATAACCATGCCTCAGGGAAGGTTCAGGCCCGACTGTGGGCACATAAATTGCAAGCCCCAGAGCAGTCACCTCAAGGCTGGGTGGTTTTGGCAGGTACAATGCTCTACAACTCGTACAATAACCAGAAATACTTTTTTGGGCCAGTCCAGTGGAAAGTCTGAGAATAAACAGGTTGCATCTGCTGCAAGGAGAGAGAGAGAGAGTGATATGAAGTGTTTTCAAGCCCAAACCTTGACTTGAAGTGGTATCAATTCATTTTCTGTAATTTTCCACTGAAGGAAGGGCTTGCTGGTTTAGAGGCGGAGTTCAGTTTGTTCCACAGACCAAGTTTGTCCCGTGTCTTTTTTTTAAGGGGTGGGAGGGTTTTTTTTTAAGTTATCCCGACTTGTAGCTCTGTTAAGGTGCACGGCCCTGTTTGCGAGTTGGCCAGAGCAGTTGAAGCAGAACTAAGAAGGTACAAAAGGTACATTGTGAAGTAAATCCATTCATCAGTGAATCTTTGAGGGCCAGGAATGAGAGTTTATCAAATGGGATACTCTGGAAGTTGTAACAGTCTGCACCAACTCCCATTATGTCTGGCACCAGCTGCTTTTTTTTTGATATCACAGTTTATTTCTCAATCTCAGTAAGAAGGGACAAACTTGTGGGTCACCTCCACACGGTCAGGCCACACCTCCTGTGTGCTAACGTCTATGACTGTTGGGCCTCACAGAAAAGCTTATCAGTTTATTCTAATTGATGTGTAATGTGATTTAGTCTTGCTTTATTTATTTTTTTAAATACTGGCTCTAATTGCCTAAAAGATCATTCTTATCTTCCTGACACAATTTTTTTTTGATTGTTTACAGTTGGTTTTGCAATATGCTGGTTAAGGTGCAGCTGCTTGATAAGTTAGTTTGCCCAGAGTCTTCCCTGTGAATTAAACAACTTCCTTCACTTTTTTTTTAAACTGCTTGACTTACCCATTGCTTTCTTTGAGGGTCCCAGTTTGTCTGCGTTTGTCAATCCACTGCCGCATGTGCACATTGCTGGTCCCAAGCTGAGATTGCTGGAGGAACCTGGCAGCAGAAACAGAGTTAGCATTTCAAGTCTAGTATGTGTTCTGCAGAGCACAGGAAGAGTCACTGGACCCAAAACGTTAACTCTGTTTATCCCTCTCCGCGGATGCTGCCAGACCTGCTGAGTTTCTCCAGCTATTTCTGTTTGTTAGTTTCAGATCTCCAGCAGTTCTTTGTTTAATGACGAGTCTTATCAGCTGGTGCCTCTTTGGCTCGCCCTTGTGCAAAGGACTTGGGTACAAACTCTGAGGGTGGGACTGGGAACTCCTGAGGTGCATGCTGCAGTCAAATGGGCAACTAAGAGGGTTAACACCGAAACAAAGACTATTTCCATCAGTAAGCTACATGGAGTTGACCTCATTGCATGCAATCACTTGTATATTCATTTCGATTATCTCATTCTCTTGGAGAGCCTCAACAGTCTTTGTAAGGAGTTTCCCTCCTCGTATTGTTTAACATCCTGTTGATATTAAACAGCTTTAATATTTGTTCTTCCCTAGGAGAATGCAGGATATTTAAATTTTCTTAAAGCACACACTAAGAAATGGCAATCCGTTTTCCAGAATGTACTTTTTTTAACTACCCTTTTTTAAATGCAAATCTATATATGAAAATGTATTTTTGGGGTTGGCAATGAGAATCAAACCTCCCAATCATTTGCATTGAGGGGAAAGTGGGGGAGCAAGAGAAGGCTGATATCCTCAGCCCCCTGACAGCTTTTACAGAAACCGAGCAACTTTTTAAGGGGAAAAAAAAATCCAGGATTGGAATGTGTTTAACTAATATTTTACTATTTTACCTCTTGGTGCCGAATGCCAGCAATAATTATATCGCAAACAGGTGGTGTTCCAAAATACTGCAATCTTCCCAGGCCATCTTCCATGATTGTGGATAATGTTCCTCAAATTCTGCATCTTCAGGAGTCATTGGAATTAAGAAACCTGATTAAACCCTGATGGGTAACGCTCTGTGTAGACCATATTTATTTGGCAATAAGATGTTGTTTATATATGTGATTTCTTTGTTTTGTTTTCTGCCATGACCTGTTTGCATTAATATATCCTGTCTTTCAACCAAACACTTGGAAATGTTTATGTCTGTGTGTGTGTGTGTGTGTGTTTGTCTCCTGAGTGTTTTTGAACAGACTCTGTATTTGGGTCGTGCACTTTCTGATGTTTTAAATAAGGTTATTAAATGCCGAACGTGTTTCTCTCATGACTGGTTCATTGCGGATTTTTGCCAATTTAAACCTCATTTTGTATCCGTGGCCAGCAGGTTCATTCCCCCACTCAATTCTCCTACTTTCAAAACAGGTGTCAAAAAACTGCTTTAATTTCTGTAAAATGTTGGAGATTCTTTGTAAGCAGGAGAGTCAGTCCAGTTTCTTTATTGTCATGGTGCACATGGCCGCCATGTATAAAGCGATTTCTTTGGATTTTGAGGGAGGGTATTCTATATTTCTGTATTAAAGAAATGATTTTAATCTCTTGGCTTTGCTTTTTTTTAATATCTCAAGCAGAAAGAGTTGTCAGTAACTGAGGCTGTTGTTTCGAAAAATCCTGTTCCCTTACTGATGCACAATACTCCCACTTTCTCGTCACTGCTGAGATTAGCTTTCTCAATACTGTTATTGTGATTCAAATTTAAATTTTGCCAAAGACTGTACTGGAATTTGAGTCCAGGTTATTGGATTGGGGCTTCAGAGTGAGCTGGTGAAATTACGTTTCGATGAATAAATCTGGAATTGAAAGCTGGTCTCAGTGTGGCATCCTCATTGATTTTTGGTAAACCCCATCTGGTTCACCACTGCCCTTTTGGAAAGGAAATCTCTCCCCTTTACTCAATCTGAGTGAGATGTGACTCCAGACTCACAGCACTGTGGTTGACTCTTATCCGGCCCAGTATGGGCACGTGGTTCGAGGGCTCTTAACAACCTGTACTAAATGTTGGTCTTAACAGGATGCACAATGAATAAATGATCAGTTAGGAGTCTTTATGGCTCCCTCCTCGTCATTCCATACTGAGGCACGTGTCGGGCTGACTCTTTGCTTCAGTGCTAATTAAATGGAGCTGGAGGGAGGAGGCTGAATAGAAAATTCTTCTTTCATCTGTTGTTAGATCCTCCTTGCTGTTTCCTTTCTGTTTTGAAGGTGTGCAGGAGCCTTATCCGTAAGCTGTTTAAACACAAGCTGTGAGCCAAATGTAGAGTGCTCTGTTTCTGATGTAATTGCATGTGAGGGAGCCCTGGTTACAGATTCCCTGTGAACTTGCTGCAATGCGATGCATTGTTTTACAAATTCCAGCGATAGGGGATTACACAATGGGGGAGGCATAAGGTTCAGAACCTATTTTTTTTTTCTTGACATGCAAGTTGGGCTTTACCTCGGTACCAGCTTTCTAAATGGTGTTGTGCAAGTAGTTTGAAAAGTTGCAAAAGATGTCTGTCCATTTAAGCAGGATAATGGAACTGAATGTGAATGATGACAATTACTAGTGTGGAAAATGTATAGTGGTGGATAGTAAAGATGTGGCTCAATACAAGAAATTTGAAGAGCTTCTTAAATCTATAAGAGATCCCTACCCAGTGTTGTTCGGTGAGTGGAATTGGAGCCCAAGTGTGGCACTGGAAAAGCGCAGCAGGTCAGGCCGCATCTAAGGAGCAGGAGAGTTGATGTTTCTCGCACCTCTGTTAGTGCAAATTAGAGGCCTGCTAATATCTGACATGGCTCAGTGTCAAGTTTGGCTTTGTAGCCCTCCTGTTCAAGTCTTTACTATGTTTTGCTGCATTTAAAGCCAGTATATAAATGTGTGGTCTACAATGCCAAGTCCTTGGTGAGAAGGAAATCTGTAGTATCTTACACCCTCCAGATACCCCAGGTTCATTCCAGCCAATGCAGTAGTTCTGAATGGCAATCAAGTTTGTATGAGAGGAAACCGTATCCAAGAGTTAGAAAAGAAAAGGTACACCTTCCACAGAGTTGTAAAATCCTTAAAGAATTTGAGAGACGGGGAAGGGATGAATGTCCATAAATAGAAGGCAGCCATAAATTAAATCTGAGGCACTTTGTTACCGAGGGCGTGCTTGGAATGTCACAGGGAGACAGATCATCAACATAGCTGTGTTTAATGAAAAGCTCGCGAGGTGCTGAAGGGAGAAGGGATAGGAGGATGTTTCCATTGTATCGCTGGAGATGGGGAGGTTGCTTAGCATTGAGATAAGGAGAAATGTCTTTGCTCAGTGGTGAACCTTAAGGAATTTCCAACGACAGAAGGCTGTGGAGGCCTATATTTAAGAGAAAAAAAAACAGATCCAAAGTCTGAGAAGATTTTTAGCTCGGGTGCTCGTTGTTGTGGTTCTGTTCGCCGAGCTGGGAATTTGTGTTGCAGACGTTTCGTCCCCTGTCTAGGTGACATCCTCAGTGCTTGGGAGCCTCCTGTGAAGCGCTTCTGTGATGTTTCCTCCGGCATTTATAGTGGTTTGTCTCTGCCACTTCCAGTTGTCAGTTCCAGCTGTCCGCTGCATCCACAGATTCTATCAACAAACACATCGACCTGGACACAAATATACCGGCCATTGCAGCGGACAGCTGGAACTGACAACTGGAAGCAGCAGAGACAAACCACTATAAATGCCGGAGGAAACAACACAGAAGCGCTTCACAGGAGGCTCCCAAGCACTGATGATGTCACCTAGACAGGGGACGCGACGTCTGCAACACAAATTTCCAGCTCGGCAAACAGAACCACAACCAAAAAAACAGATTTCTCGTCACTCAAGGTATTTTAAGGTAGGGGAGAGAAGGGAAAGGATCAGTCATGATCACAATGAATGGTGGAATAAGTGCAATGGGCTGAATGGCCTACTCGAGCTTCTATTTTGTCTTTATCAAGAAAAACAGCTGGACCCTTGTATGGGGAACAACACTGGCATAAACAGGCCAAATGGTCTGCATCTGTGCTGCAGTTTATTTTGGTCCCATTCTCAATTGGATGACAACATTAAAAAATTATTAGCCTAGAGCCCATGTGGCTTAAAGTTATAATTATTGGAGACCATAACACCCACCTATAGAAGACACCTTCCCTGCCCATGAATCTGACTCCTATTTCCTGTCACTCAGCAGATCATTAATCTGCCATCATGTTCCACAGGCTGGGTAATAGGTATTTTTGTAAAAAAAAAACTTTCCGAGGTTGTGGATGTCATTTGCACGACCAATAATTTGTTGCTTGTCCTTAATTGCCCTTCATCTAAGTGGTTAGCTCGACCATATGAAGGCAGTTTAGAGTAAACCTCATGGTAGTGAGGCTGGAATAGGCAAGAATGGGTCAGCACAGCAACCTTCCATCAGTGAATCAGGCGTTTCTCCAATGGTTATTCCAACTTTTTATTCAATCCTGTAAAGTGCTGACAAAACTGAAAGGCCTAAAGATGGATAAATCAGTTGGACCAAACTGCAGGATTCTGAAGGTGGCAGCTAAGGAGATTGTGGAGGTCTTGGTGGTGATCTTTCAGGAATCACTGAAATCAGGGGAGGTACCAGAGGACGAGCAAATGACTAACGTAACAGAGGCAGAAGATCAGAAATTATCAACCAGTTACCCTGAGAGTAAGATTTTAGAGTCCCTTAAGGGTGAGATTGCTAAGTGTATGGTAAAATAAGGTGGAGTCAGCATTAAGCTGCTGACTGAGAACCCATAGTGGTGGGGTAAGGTACTGGGACAGATGATTGATTAGCTGAATGGCAGAAGGCAGAGAATGGGCATAAAGGTATCTTGTTCAGAATAGAGGCTGGGAACTAGTGGAGTGTTGGGACCACAACTATTCATGTTCTATGTTAATGATTCACATGAAAGAATGGAGGGCATTGTTGCGAGGCTTGTAGAAGGCCAGGTAGTGTTGAGGAAGCAGAGAAGCTGCAGAAGGACTTGGACAGGTGAGGAGAGTGGGCAGAAAAAGTGGCAGATGGAGGGCAATGTGGGAAATTATGAGGTTATGCAGTTTGGAAGGAAGAAGAGACATTGCCTAATTTCTCAATAGGGAAAGGCTCCAGAAATGTGAAGCACAAAGGAACTTGGGAGTGCGAGTTCCAGATTTCCTTCTAGTTACATATCTGTTCAGTTCATAGTTTAGAAGTGCAGAATTAACATTTGTTTTCAAGAAAGCGAGAAAATAAAAGCAGGAGTGCAGGGCTGAGGCTGTATAAGGCTTTGGTCAGACTACATTCGGAACATTGTGAGTGGTTTTAGGCCTTGTATCGCAGGAAGGAGGTGCTGGCCTTAGATAGGGCCCAGAGATGGTTAACAAGAGTGATCCTGGAAATGACGGTCATGTTCTATGAGGACTTTGGGTCTGGACTCAATGGAGTTTAGAAGCATGTTGGAGGAGCTGATGGAAATATACAGAATAGCGAGAGGCCTGAATGAAGTGGACAAGGAGACGATGTTTCCATAAGTAGCTTAGCCTGTGGGAGAAGCCCTTCAGAACTGAGGGGAGAGGGAATTTCTTCAGCCAGAGGCTGAGCAGGGGGATCAAGGGTAGAAGGAGAATGGTGCTGAGAGATAGGTCGGGCAGAAGAGTGTGTGACCTATAGCTTATGGTCTTTGTTCATCTGCAAAATGTTTAACAGTGGGCCTTTCCTTAAAAGAAAACAATGCTATGCTAATAGAGCTTTTGTTTTAATGTTAAGGGGTGGGGTCTGGTGGAAGGCGTGTCTTATTTGTGTTGAGGATCCTGGTCCCTTTCCCCTATTAAGAGCCACTGAGTTGTTTACTCTGCACACTCACCCACCCTTGAACCGAGCTGCTATCCCCGCCTCTCTCTGACCAGCAGTGGCCAGGATGGAAAAGGCGGCTCGCTGAGTGGCCAAGCCCGCTGCCAGTCAGTCAAGCGACTCGCGTCTGGATTGGATGGTCCGCCCGTCGGTCAACGCAGACGGGGCGGTCGAAGCTGTCCGTCGGCTGCCGCGGCCCTGCAATTGGGCGGCAGCGGCCATCCGTCAGCGGCGGGGGTCGCGGATTGGTTGACGAAGCGAGTCGGGTTGTTCCTTACCGCCAGGCCACCCCCCCCCTCCCCGCCGCCTCCCCGAGAGGAGGGCGGGGTGTCAAGGCGAGCCCGCCCAGCCTGCCGGGAAGATGGCGGCGGTGGACGGGAGCTTGCGCTTGGCGCTGGCCGCCCTGTGGGCTGTCGCGGCCGGGCAGCCGGACGGTGGCGGCGAGGTGGAGGTGCGCGGGGTCCGGCTCGAGAGCAGCGGCGGCGGAGGAGGAGTCGGAGTCGGGCAGGTGCGGATGGCGGGCGGCGCGATCGAAGCCGGCGCCGGGGCCCGTTTCCAGCTGAGGGTGTTCGGCGCGCGCCTGGCGGCCGACAGCTGGCCCTGGTTGGCCTACAGCCGCGAGCCCGAGTGCGGCAGCCCGGGCCTCGAGACCGCCTGGCTGCACCTGGGCGGCAACCAATCGGACGGCTCGGTGCTGGTGAGCGTGCGGGCCGGCCTGCAGGCGGGCCGTTACTACCTGTGCGCCCTGGTGCAGCGGGAGGGGCCCCTGTGGCGGCCCCCCGGCGGCTGGGAGACCCCGCTGGACGTCCGGCCTCCGCCGTCGCCCCGCTCGGTGTGGGGCCAGGTGCTGGTGCTGGCCCTGCTGCTGCTCGCCTCGGCGCTCCTCCACCTGCTGCGCCTCAGCGTGCTGTGGCTGGAGCCCCCGGAGCTGCGCATCATCCGCCACTGCGGCACCGAGGCGGAGAAGCGGCGGGCCGACTCGCTGGAGCCCCTGCGGCGGCGGGGCAACCTGGTGCTGTGCTCCCTGGTGCTGGGCAACGTGCTGGCCAGCTCGTGCCTGGCGGTGCTGCTGCACCAGGTGCTGGGTGCCCTCCTGCCCGCCGTGCTGGTCTGTGCCGGCCTGCTCTTCCTCCTGGGTGAGGTGGTGCCCTATGCCATCTGCTCGCGGTACGGCTTCGCCGTGGCCTCCCGCACCACCTGGCTGACCCGCCTGCTCGTGGTGCTAGCCTCGCCGCTGGCCCTGCCCGTCACCCTGCTCCTGGACTATGCCCTGCGCCAGGATGTCAGCACCTGCTACGTCCGCGAGAAGATCCTGGACATGCTGCGCTCCACCGACCCCTACAGCGAGTTTGTCAAGGAGGAGTTCAGCCGCGGCACGCTGAGGACCAAAGTTGTGGAGGACATCATGACCAGCTTGAAGGACTGCTTCATGCTCAGCGCTGAAGCCGTGCTCGACTTCAGCACCATGTCTGAAATTATGCAGTGTGGCTACACCAGGATCCCAGTTTACGAGGAGGAGAGATCCAACATTGTGGACATGGTCTATGTCAAAGACCTGGCCATGGTCGACCCAGAGGACTGCACTCCTTTGAACACCATCATCAAATTCTACAACCACCCCCTGCATTTTGTGTTCAATGACACCAAGTTGGACGCTGTCCTGGAAGAGTTTAAGAAAGGTGATTGTTTGTCGCTCGCAGAATCTGTTCCACTGTGCAAAAGGAAATGTTAATTTGCACGATGCTTTGTGGAGAGCCTTCGAACGAGGTGTGCTCATCGTGACCTGAACTTTTTTGACTTGCCTGCAGATCTTCTCTCATCACCATTTTTTCTTTCCCACGATAATCCAAAGCACCTACTATTTAGGCCCCTCAGAATGTGTTTTAGTCATAGAGTCATACAGCACAGAAACAGAACTATTAATCCAACCAGTCAATGTGTGAACATAATCCCAAAAACTAGTTCCACCTGCCTGTTCCTGGCCTATATCTTTCCAAAGCTATCCTATTCATGTATCTATCCAAATGTACAAAGAACATGAGTCACATATACATTGTTCTTTGTTCTATCCAAATGTCTTTTAACCGCTGTGTCTGCATCCATCACTACCTCAGGAAGTTCAATGTATATGTGAATCATCCTCTGTTAGAAAAAAATTGACTAGTCTTTTTTAAATCTCTTTGGTCTCACCTTCAAAATGTGCCCCTTGGTCTTGAAATTGAGCATCTCAGGGAAAAGACAACTACTGTTAGCTCTATGGAGACAGTAAGAACTGAAGATGTTGGAAGCCAGAGTCAATAAATACAGAGCTGGAGGAACACAGTGGGTCAGATACCGTTGGAGGAGCAGGACAGTCAACGTTTTGGGCTGGGACCCTTTATCAGACCTGATGAAGGGTCCTTGCCTGAAGCTTTGGCTTTCATGCTCCTCTGCTGCTGTCTGACCTGCTGTGCTTCTCCAGCTCCACATCTGTAGACTTTACCATTAACTCTATGTCTACTTCACATTATTTTATAAACTCCTATTAGGCTGCCTCTTGATCTCCTATGCTCCAGTGAAACATGTCCCAGCCTTTCTTTATAACTCAACCCTTCCGTACTCAGCATCGTCCTGGCAAATTTCTGCTGAACCTTCTCCAGCTTAATAATATCCTTGCTATAACTGTGCGACCAGAACTGGACACAATATTCCAGAAGAGGCTTCACCAATATCGTGTAGAACCTCGACATGACTTCCCAACTGTTATCCTCAAAGCACTGAACAATAGAGGCAAGCATGCCAAATGCCTTTTTCACTACCCTGTCAATATGTGACACAAACTGCACCCCTAGTGCTCTCTATTCTACAACATTACCCAAAGCCCTACCATTAATTGTATAAGCCCTACCCTTGTTTGTTTTACCAAAATGCAATACCTTGCATCTATCTAGATTGAGCTCCTTCTGCCATTTTTCAGCCCGTTGCCCCATTTGATTGCATGCCTAAGTTTTGTCCCTCTCCCAGATTCTGACTTCTCTGGTCCTGTTTCACTATCAGTACAGGTGCTGCTGTTCATTAATAGGATCACCAACACAGTTCTCAAACTGCAGCTGGGCAAGTTGACAAGGCTTTTTTAAAACCAGAGCACACAACGTCTCAGGTTTTAGCTTTGGAAGTGCTGGTGTTGGACTGGGTTGGACAAAGTTTAAAAATCATACAACACCAGCTTGTAGTCCAACTGGTTTATTTGGAAGCACTAGCTTTCAGAGCGCTGCTCCTTTGGGTGGTTGTGGAGTTGATGAATGAGCAGTGTTCCAAAAGCTAGTTCTTCCAAATAACTCTGTTGGACTACAAGCTGGTGTTGTATGATTTTTAACTCAGGTTTTAGAAATAGAGTAGGAAAGCGAGGGATGTTGTGTTGAATCTGTAAAAATCATAGTCAATTCTGGGTACACTACTCAAGGAAGGAGAGGCCTTTTTGCTTTCCAGTCTTGCCTAATTTCCCTTGAACTGAGTCACTTGCCTGACTATTTCAGAGAGGAGAAAGTGAGGACTGCAGATGCTGGAGATCAAAGTTGAAACTTGGAGGAGGGGCGTTGGAAATGTGATAGGTGGAAAGAGGTCAAGGTGAGGGTGATAGGTCGGAGTAGGATGGAGGCGGAGAGGTAAGAGCTGTGCAGTGTCAATTGCATTGCTGAAGATCTGGAGTTGCATGCAAGCCAGACGCATTTTTTACATCAATTGATAATAACTGTCAAGGGTCACTATGGCTTTATTGTTGCATTCAAATTCTGCAACAGACATATTTCTAATATTTGAGGGAATCAAGGGTTACGGGGAAAGGACAGCAAATGCGGAGTATAGGGTTATTAAATCAGCCAGAATGATCTTGTCCAATGGCAGAGCAGATTTGATTGGCTGAATAGATTATTCCGTTCCTCCATCCTATGATTTGCATTTCGGTGCAGGAGCTGCAATTATTCTTGCACCGCAGAGGAGGAGAGTCAATTGCTGTTCTCCAAATTGTCAGTGTCTTTAACGAAACAGAGAAAATGTTTTCAGCGTCTGGAGGGTCAGTAATCGCAGTGCGTAAAATTTCAGTTTCAAACGAACCAAAGGCAACACAAGAGTTTGTTTTGAATGCAGTGGGTTGTGATTTTGAATGCAGGACCTGAAAGGGTGATGTTGGCAGATTCAGTGGTAACTTTAAAATGTATATGACGTGGAGTGTGGGGAAATTCCTTTGAAAGACCATGATGGGCAGAATGACCTCCATCTGGTGGCTCAGTGATACGTATTCTGGTGGTTGACATGAAGCCACCAAGTTCGATAACTCAAAAGATTTGGTGCCAGTTGTTAACACTTGGCTGTGTGTCTGTCAGCACTCATTGACACAAATTGCCTTATCCTGCTTCATCACTCGGGGGCTAGGTCCCAGCCAAGGGCACAGTTGACTACTGGTACGTATTCTGTGAAATCCATTGCAGTGGTTCACCAGGACTGAAGTAGTTTCACAGCACTTATCTGAGAGCTGAATTGTATTTAATAATACCTATATAACAGCAAGAGTTAGCAGACAGCTTTTTGGTAATGAATTGTCTGTATTTATAAATATCAGAGCTTGGTGTGGTGTATCGTTGAATTGTTTCTGCTTTAAGATATAGAGAGGCCTCACATTTGCTTTCTGGATCATTCTAGCATATCCTGTTTGAATTCATTGTGAGTAGAAGCACAATTATGGTTTTACTTTCCATCATCCATCTGAAAAGCATTTTTTTTTGAGGACGCCTACTTCATTTTTCCAGGAATTAATGCCCCCTTTCCCCTTTCTTCACTGATTAGCCAGGATCCAGATTTCTATCAGGACCTTGAGTATAGGATGTTGATACATTAACTTCAAACTTTCCCTTCAGTGATTGCCTGAAATACCAGCTGGATGTTGTATTCCACTTTTGGCTTAATACACAAGCATCCCGCTGCCAAAGCGTGCACCTGAACCCTCACCTCACCAGTCCAGGACTTTACCTGGCAAGTTAAATTAAAAAGGGATAAAATGCCCAGCAGGGTAGTGAGCAACTTGAACTCAAGGCTTAGAGCAAACAAGGCTACCACTCTAACTGAGGGTGTACAAAAAGCAGAACGTTTACTGCACAGTCACCATTCAACCTGCTGTGTTTGCACCATTCTGTATAAGCAATTCACTCATTAACATTTTTCAACCTCACATAATGGTGCACTTGATTCTTTTTCAAATTCAGTCGAATTCTAATTTCCTTTTAGTATACCTCAACAGAACCTACCTCCACTGTGTTCTGAGGCCCTGCATTGTAGATGGTAATCATTTGTTGTATGAGCACACATTTCCTCATCATTTTTGCAATACTTTAAATGTGTGTCGCTCCCTTCTGACCCTTGCTTAAGTGGGAACACCTCCTGATCTGTCTGGACCTCTGTAGATTTTAAATCAAATCTACAGTTCTGAGAAACAATTTGTAGCAGTGGCTTCGATAAGTCCCAGCTGGATAGTGTCTGATTTTGGTGCCACATTTTCAGAGAGACGTTTAGGCCTTGGCAAGGGAACAGAGGACATTTACAAGAATGATAGAAATGGTGGGGGTGCTTTCATTTTGCAGAAAGACTTGAGATGGTGGGCTCTCTTTAGAGCAGAGGTGGTGAACTTAGAACTTTACCTAGTACAGGTCCCTCTACCCTCAATATTGTGCTGAAATGTGAAACCCATCTAACCGACACTATTCCATTATCGATCGTATGTTTATCCAATGACCATTTAAATGCCCATAAAGTTGGCGAGTCCACAACTGTTCCAGGCAGGGCGTTCCACACCCCTACTACACTCTGAGTAAAGAACCTATCTCTGATATCTGCCCTATATCTATCAGAGCTGAAAATGTGTTGCTGGAAAAGCGCAGCAGGTCAGGCAGCATCCAAGGAACAGGAGAATCGACGTTTCGGGCATAAGCCCTTCGGGCTCATGCCCAAAACGTCGATTCTCCTGTTCCTTGCAATTTAAAGCTATGCCCCCTTGTGCTAGCCATCACCATCCAAGGAAAAAGGCTCTCACTGTCCAACCTATCTAATCCTCTGATCATCCTTTATGTCTCTAAGTTGCCTCTTAACCTTCTTTCTAATGAAAACAGCCTCAAATTCCTCAGCCTTTCTTTGTAAGACCTTCCCTCCATACCAGGCAACGTCCTGGTAAATCTCCTCTGCATTCTTTCCAATGCTTGCTATAATGCAGCGACCTGAACTGTACGCAATCCTCCAAATGTGGCTGCACCAGAGTTTTGTACAGCTGCAACATGACCTCATGGCTCCAAAACTCAATCCCTGTACCAGTAAAAGCTAATACACCGTATGCCTTCATAACGACCCTCTCAACCTGGGTGGTAACTTTCAGGGATCTATGTACGTTGGACACTGAATCTCTCTGCTCATCCAGACTACCAAGCACCTTACCATGAACCCATTTCTGTATTCCTGTTTCTCCTTCCAAAGTGAATCATCTCACACTTGTCTGCATTAAACTCTCAACCCAGCCCTGCAGCTTATCTACGTACCTCTGTAACCTGCAAAATCCTTCCGCACTATCCACAAGTCTACTGACTTTAGTGTCTTCTGCAAATTTCCTTCTACACCCTCATCCAGGTCATGTATAAAAATGACAAACAGCATTGGCCCCTGCTTTTGTGCACCTCTATGCAATCTCCCTGCACAAAAATCTGAGCAGTTTTAATAAAAATAGAAAAGGATAAAGTTGTCCCACTGACAGGAGGGTTGATTTCACATGGTTCTATGAAGATTTAGAGTAATTTGAAAAGTAACATTTTGGATTCATGGTTAGTGGTACAGTGAGATGTTATAATCTAGAATTAACTGCCTAAGAGGGTTCTGGATTTATTTGT
This sequence comes from Chiloscyllium plagiosum, assembly GCF_004010195.1. Classification (NCBI taxonomy): domain Eukaryota; kingdom Metazoa; phylum Chordata; class Chondrichthyes; order Orectolobiformes; family Hemiscylliidae; genus Chiloscyllium; species Chiloscyllium plagiosum. The sequence goes on along the minus strand of NC_057751.1, from coordinate 15,662,133 downwards.
TACTTCTGAAAACGCAGTCAGATACTTGAAAAGCAACTTAAAGTTTGCAAGGTTATTGGTGGAACTTCAGATGAGTGGGATAAACAGAATTGTTCTTTTGAAGAGCTCTCCCAGGCATGATGGCCTGAATGCTGTACTTCAGGGATGTAAGATTCGCCGCTTCCATGTGATGATGTGAATTAGTAGTAGAGCTTTTGGCTCTTTGAACCTGTTCCACCACTCAATAAAACAAACTCAGAGAAAGTGCTGGTAATGTGACTGAACGAGTAATCCAGAGGCTGGCAGAAAATTAATTCAGTTAGTTAATTTAATGAATAAAACTAGTCTTGAAGAAGGTACAACAACTTACTGTGGGTAGTCATAAAAGCCCATCTGGATCACTCATGCCGTTTAGGGAGGGAAGTTTGCCCCCCTTAATCGGTCTGGCTCGTATGATTCCAGAACAGTGTTTCCTCCAAACTGCCAGCTGCTCCGATGTTCCATGCACGGCATTTGGAGTTGGCGCTCTGAATGCAATTTGACTTCCAATTCCGGGAGTCAGTGGCGTGCATGTGCCTCGGAGGCCTGAGCAGCCAGTGAGAAAATGTAGTGGGAATGCAACTCCCGGCACACAGCAGTAGAATTTACTCTCTACAGCCTTCTGAAATAGTCCAGTAAACCACTCGGGTGAAGGACAATTGGAGAATGGGCAACGAATGCTGGCCTTTCCAGCGGCACCCACATCTGATTGAAGAATAAAGAAACAAAGTAAACGTGTTGGTTGATCTGATTGTGCCCTTGACTCCACTTTGCAACCTCCTCCCCAATACCTTTGACTCCCCTGTCAGTCCAGAAACTGCTTTAAAAATATTTAGTGACTCTGCTTTTACTCCCCTCTTCTTGAATGGGAGACCTTTAATTTGTAAACGCTGCCCTTTAATTTTAGTCTCTCCCTTAGCTTTTTCATGCTTGCAGATCATCAGAGCGGGAGGGGGCAAGCAGCAAGGAAAGTAAGCCTCTGAAAAAGGCTTGAATCCAAGTTGGTTTGGCTTACTTGGTTGTTGTGTTTTATCACCTAAACTTGTTCAGAGGTTATGACAGTGTTGTGTTCATGTTGTTGTTTTGAGGCAAATCCCAAATGGCAATGGTCCAGAAGGTGAACAATGAAGGAGATGGTGATCCTTTCTACGAGGTACTCGGTTTAGTGACACTTGGGGATGTCATCGAAGAAATCATCAAATCTGAGATCCTCGACGAATCAGATAATAGTAAGTTGAAACTTGAGTTTACAGTCATAGAGGTGGACAGCATGGAAACAGACCCTTCGGTCCAACCTGTCCACGCTGACCAGATATCCCAATCCAACCTAGTCCCACCTGCCAGCACCCGGCCCATATCCCTCCAAACCCTTCCTATTCATATACCCATCCAAATGCCTCTTAAATGTTGCAATTATACCAGCCCCCTTCACTTCCTCTGACAGCTCATTCCATACACGTACCACCCTCTGCGTGAAAAAGTTGCTCCTTAGGTCTCTTTTGTATCTTTCCCTTCTCACCCTAAACCTATGCCCCTCTAGTTCTGGACTCCCTGAACCCAGGGAAAAGACTTTGCCTATTTATTGTATCCATGCCCCCTAATGATTTTATAATCCTCTATAAGGTCACCCCTCAGCCTCCAACGCTCCAGGGAAACCAGCCCCAGCCTGTTCAGCCTCTCCCTGTAGCTCAAATCCTCCAATCCTGGCAACATCCTTGTATATCTTTTCTGAACCCTTTCAAGTTTCACAACATCTTTCCGATAGGAAGGAGACCAGAATTGCACACAATATTCCAACAGTGGCCTAACCAACATCCTGTACAGCCGCAACATGACCTCCCAACTCCTGTACTTAATACTCTGACCAATAAAGGAAAGCATACCAAACGCCTTCTTCACTATCCTATCTACCTGCGACTCCACTTTCAAGGAGCTATGAAACTGGTCTCTCTCTTCAGCAACACTCCCTAGGACCTTATCATTAAGTGTATGAGTCCTGCTAAGATTTGCTTTCCCAAAATGTAGCACCTTGCATTTATCTAAATTAAACTCCATCTACCACTTCTCAGCCCCTTGGTCCGTTGGTCAAGATCCTGTTCTGATCTGAGGTAACCCTCTTCGCTGTCCACTGCACCTCTAATTTTGGTGTCATCTGCAAACTTAGTAGCTGTGCTACTTATTCTCGCATCCAAATCATTTATGTAAATGACAAAATGTAGAGGACCCAGCACCGATCCTTGTGGCACTCCACTGGTCAGAGGCCTGATGGCTTTTACAATTCGGAGTCGTCTCACCAATTCCCTTCTCAGAAGGATTATTCAGCATTTCGGTACAGGGACTGACCATTCTGTTTTAGCAACCTGGTGCCAATGTTTATGCTCCACATAAATGCCCTCCCTCTCTTTTTCTCACCCAGTCAACATATCCTTTTTCTGTCTGTCTTGTTGATCTATCTTTCCTTTAAATGCATCTCTGCTGTTGACCTCAAATGTTCCCTGTGCGTTGACACATTCCAACCATTTGTCTTGAAATCCCGATTGGATTTCTTTGTGAACATAATTGATTTAAGGCTGCTGATTCTGGTATCGCCTGCTTTTGGAAATTTTCCTGTATCAGCCCACTCAAAATCACCTACGATCTTAAAGAACTCAATCAAACGGGAACCCCCTTCTGTGCACCTTTTCCTCATGTATATGACTTCTCAGTTCTTGGACTATTAGAGTACATTTTTTGCCTTTTGGTGCCTTCCAAATTCTTTTCTATAGCACACCCTACTTGTGCCATTTAACCGAGGTTATATACGTGATTAATATGACTTGCTGCTTTACCTGTGATTAAAATGTAACACTAGTGTTGATTCACCATTAAGGACTTGCTGTAAGCACAGGGTGGATCAATTTCCTTCTGCTACTTTGTTGTGAAATAAAAGAAAAATTGATGTTCATTCATGGGAGATGGGTGCTACTGGCAAGAGACCCATTTATTGCTCTCGTTCCCCTCGAGAAGGTGCAGGGGAAACCACTACCTTGAAGACTCTTCACCTAATTTTTACAGCGCAATGGTCGACCATTTGGCCCACTATGACGACCCTGGTTCTCTGAAACTACCTGTCTCTGTGTGTCATTCCCCGTCTTCTCCCTGTAATCCTGCACGGTTTTCCTCTCTAAATGACTGTATCGTTCCTTCCAGAAAGCCCCAGTTGAGCCTGCATTCTGCAGTAGCATATTCCGATCCTGGCCACTTGTGAAAAAGGGTTTTCCTCGATCATTTTTGTTAATTGCCTCAGGAGTTGGTTAGCTCAGTTGGCTGGATGGCTGCTTTGTGATACAGAGCAATGCCGACAAAGTAGTTTCATTTCCTGCACAGGCTGATATTACCATGAGGGACTCGCCTTTTCAACCTCTTCCCCTCGCCTGAGCATTGTGACCCTCAGGTTAAATAACTACCAGTCATGTCTTTCTAATGGTAGCATAATGTTTCTTAAAAGACAGGTGAACCACGTTGGTTTTGAATGATAGCTGATAGTTACAACATCGACACCAATTTCAGTGCAAGTCTATCATTCCTTAAATGTGGACAGCACTCGCTGTTCCAGATGTGGTCTCATCAAAGCCCTGTAGTTTTGCAGCCTGACTTTGTTGATTCCAGTCCATTAGCAATTGAGACTAAAGTGCCATTTGCCTTTGCAATTGATCACTGTACCTGCTCAATAATGTTCTGCCTTTTGAGAGAACGCCACCTAGCTTCAGACTTCTTGAGGGAGGGCACAGAAATCAGTTAGACAGCGTTGTCACTCTATGCAGTAATATTGATTTCTTCCCAGCAAAGACATGAGAAATCAAAGCTGAGAAAAGACCCTTTAGAGTACAAAGACTATCCCTCTTGTTGTTTCTTTAACAATATCTCGTTCCCAACTGTTGTGCTTTTCCAAGAATGTTGTGCTCCCTCAGTCCTCCCCCTCTGATGCAGTACTTCTGCAGTACAGGTATTGCATCTCCAACAGTGCAGAACGTCCTCAGTACTGATCATCTAAGTCATGGAGAGTAGTCTTCCGGCACATGCTGGAAGATGCAAGTGAGCTTCATGATGCTTTTTTCGTTGCAGTCTCACTCGAAGAATGATTTACATTTCAAATGGGGATTGACCTGTGCTACTTTGCTGAGATGGTGGCGGAGGATTGAATTTAAGCCAATTGTAAGTGACTCAAAGAATCTCAATCAGAGATGACAGTTGTTTTTTCAAATTTCCTGTTCCTTTCACAGTGGAGAATAAGGTGAAGAAAAAGCCTGCTCCCATCAGCACTTCTATTGAACGCAAGAAGGAAGATGTCTCGTTTTTTAAGGTGCCTGATATCGATCTAAAGGGAAAGATTTCACCCCAGCTTTTACTAGCAACTCAGCGTTTCTTATCCAGAGGTAGGGAGACAGTTACTGCTGGGAAAAGGCTGGGGTTGTGAGAGGGATGGTAGAGGCTAAGTGTCTTTGGTTCCTCTCCAAAATGTGTCTTGTAATGTGCAATGTTTTTCTGAAGAGAGAGAAAACCGTGAGTTTGAAGCTACTAAGTTGACAGACTCTTGTTTTTAGCTTGGTGAAAGTGGTTAGGGGAGGTCAGTGCTGCACTGAAATTTAGAGTACAATCTAATGTTGGCTGACAGTTTTAAGACTGAAATCTTGCCTGGCTGAATTTGGACTCTGTGTGTTTCTAGGGAGCACTGGGACGGGTTAACCCTAGAGTGTAGTACTAGAGGGAAGGTGGCTATAACTGAGTGGGAACTGGGGTAAGGAATGAATTATGTACGTACTAAAGAAAGTATATTGTGTGATCTTGCTCCCACGTTAATGCAGAAGTCCTGAATAATAGCAGCAACGTTGATGTATTCACACTGTGCCAATGTGATTTTGTATTTAAATACTAACATGCGTAATGAGCCATTTACTGATGGAGAAAGAGTCCAGGGCCTGCCTTTGGGTGTTCATGTGGGATTATAAAATCAGAGTCTGTTTTCTTCACACCACTCTCCACCTTGCCCCCAAGGAAAGAATCCCAACTACATTAACTTTCAGCTACTCTGAACTACATCACTCCGGTACGATAGCGTATCTGAGCGGGTTACTTTTGAGCTTGTTGCTATACTGCTATAACGACCGCAGGTTGTGTTTGCAGAAGTGGAGTTATTCAGCCCCTCGCGGGTCTCTGAGAGCGTTCTTCTCCATCTACTCAAACACCCCAGTGTCAACCAGGAGGTGAAGTTCAACGAAAATCACAAGATGGCTCCGGAGCATTACCTGTACCAGCGGAATCAGCCAGTTGACTACTTCATTCTGGTGTTGCAGGTACGTGTCATTCTGATGCTTCTCCTGGACATGAAATCCCTACCTTTTGACTTTCACTTGGGAGTGCCCCTTCACCCGAGTCATCTGGATACATTTCAAGGGAAACTGGACAGGTAGCTGTGAGTAAAGGGAATAGAAGGTTGCATGAATAGAAGAGGGGAGGAAAGCTAAGAGGAGACCCAAGGAGCAGATGGTGAAGTAGTACTAATATCACTGCACTCGAGATCCAGAAGCCCAGGTGAATGCGTTGGGATTACAGATTCAAATCCGACTTGTCAGACATTTAAATTTGGTGAATTGACAAAACCTGAAATCTAAAGCTAATGGCGATCGTTACAACTGTGATAAATTATTGTTAATAATAATGAAAATGTTACTGTTCATCAGAGGACTCGTAACACTTGGGGGGAAGGGCAACAGAGGTGCAGGGACTCTGCATTGAAAACTTTGGGCTCTGATATTTACAATGCCTGTGGAGAACTTTGCCTGAAGTATAAAGTCAGACTCTGTCTGCCCACTTTACTGTACTGTCATGCTGCCACTCTGTTCAGAGGTGTCAGTGCAAAAACTGGCCTGACACTTGAATGCACTGCTTCACCTTTTGGGGATGCCATCTTTCACATGAACCATTCACTGTAGGTAGATTGGTGAGGCAGCCCTGAAGGATCCTGACTTGTTCTGGAAAGGACTGGAGGGGCCAAATGGCCGAATCCTGCTCTTATTTGCTTCTGTCCCAAGGCACTATTTCAAAGAAAAACAAAGTCATTCTCCCAGTGTCCTGGTTGATATGCACATGCAAAACAATGTGACTTAGAAAGAGTTGATATGGTTCTTACTGCAGTGCTGATTGTGGGAACGTGCTGTGTGTAAATTGGCTGCAGCAGTTCTGACGCAACAAAACATCTCAAATATTTGTCAACAGTAGAGCATATTACAGACTTTGTTGGTGAAGATACATAGCTGAATCCTGATGACTCAGCATGGTTGTTCTGTGACATGGCTCATGTTAGTAATATTGCAATCTTTTTACTTGTTAACACCATGGAACCTTTTTCAATATTTCTCTTGCTTTTATTCTTCAGATGTGTCTTATGTCAACATCTGCCTTGACAGGTAGTGCTGTGTTATGCAAAGTGTTGTTGCATTCTTGTTACAATCAGTAACAACGCATTGTAAATCTGCTCTTGAAAACAGGGACGAGTGGAGGTGGAGATTGGTAAAGAGGGTTTGAAGTTCGAAAACGGAGCCTTTACCTACTATGGTGTCTCTGCACTAACTACCCCATCCTCTGGTAGGAATTTATGCTTTGCTTATTTCTATTTGTTCTCCACAGTCCTGGCAAACTTTACTTCGCATTTCACTGATGTGTATGCAAACAGCTTGAATGTGTTTAAGAGTTGTTATCCACATTGATTCTTTGCAGTGTTAGCAAGAGGATGGAGATAGTTGTTGGAAGGGATAAGAATGGGAGTGCAAGGTGCTGTGGTGTACCTGTCCTTGATGTAGGCACCAAGGAGAGAGCTTTGCTCTGTATCTAATAGCAAATGTCCTGGCAGTGTTGGGGTCAGTGTAGAGGCAGCTTCACCTGCAGATGAAAGGAGCAGAGGGGGTATTACTCTATATTTAGCTCTCTGTGGTTCCTGTCCTGGGAGTGTTTGATATGGACAGTGTGGAGGCAGCATTACTGCTTTCCACTGTACCTGACTTCGCAGTGTTTGATGGGAACAATGTCAAAGTCGCTTTAGTTTCAAATTAAAGGAGTAGAGGCAGCTTTACTCTGTATCTAAACGTGTGCTGTCCCTGTCCTTGGGGTTGTTTGATGGGAACAATGTGGACAGAGCTTTTATTTCAGCTGAAGAGTAGAGGTTGCTTGACTTGCCACTTCACCCTGTGTTTGATGGGAACAGTGTAGAGAGAACTTTGTCTCTAACCCTGTGCTGTCCCTGTCCTATGGATGTTTCATGAGGTCAGCCTTGAGGCTGTTTTACTTTCAGTTTCAAAGAAATAGTAGGACCTTTGCTGTAACTTTAAAAAAGTAGACGAAGTCTTACTGAGTCTTAACTCCTTGCTGACCATGGAGAGTTTGCTCGGGCCAATGTTCAGGAAACTTTACCTTCAGTTTAAAAAACCAGAGGAAGCTTTACTCTACCTAACCCCATGCTGTCCGAGTATGGGAGTGTTTGATGGGAGCTTTACTTTCAATTTAGTAGAGTCTAGGGAAATGTACTGTGTCCAATCCTGTGCTGTCCCTGTCCTGGGAGCTGTTAATGGGGACATTGTGGAGGCAGCTTTACTTGCGGTTTAAAAGCACTGAGGGAGTGTTTGGTTGCGACAGTGTCGAGGAAGCTTTACTTTTTCAGTTTTAAACAGTCGAGGAAAGTTTACACTGAATCCTTACCCTGTGTTGTACCTGAAACAGAAATGGGAATTGCTGGAGAAACTCCGCAGGTCTGGCAGCACCTGTGAAGAGGAAACCAGAGTTAACGTTTCTTCCCGTCCTTTGTGTGTTTTATGGGGGTGGTGCAGTGGATTCATTGCTCTATCTAACTCAGCAGTATACCTGTCCTGAGAGTGTTTGTTGGAATGATGGTCTGAGCTGTATAATCTGCAACATTATTTCCAGTGCCTGTGTTTTTAGAGCTCATTCTCCTGGCTAACTATAATTGTATTTAACTCTGCAGATCCATTGCTTGTGGACATTTTATCTCTTGTCTATGAAATGCTGTCACTGATAGCTAAGCACACCAGGTGTGTGACATTTTTACACTGCAATTGACCGACATCAATTATAAATGCAGTGTTGTTTAGAATGGAAAGATAAAGATAATCTTGAATATTTTATTTTAAAGTGGAATTAAATTTCGTCTGCATGCATGGCCCATTTGACTTCTGCACTCTGGTTCCATGACACCTTTTCTTAACTTGCTGTGCATTGTCGAGAGCAAAGGGCTTGTCTGCTTGTTGAAGTTGTTACAGGACTTCTTTAGCTTCTCTGCTGTTCACAACTGTAGTGCTCATTTAACTCTGTTTTTCTCAGTCCACCAGTCACCAGTCTCGAATGTGAAGTGGAGTCGGCGAGACCTGTTCTCCAAGGATCTCCTGGAATCTGGGGAAAGTGCAAACCTTTCCATGTACTGCCCTGATTACACTGTGAGAGCACTAAACGACCTTCAGGTTCTCAAGGTAATGTTGCAGCTAGGAAAGATAAGGAAAAGGGAAAAGTACTGAATGAAACAAAAGTGGAAAATGTTGTGGTTATATAATGGAGTTTGATGGAGAGACGGAGATGGTCAGTTGTCATCTAATAGCAGTGAAACAAGTCAGATTTCTGGTCAAACTCCCCTGTCTGAGGAGTTCTTTCTCATTTTACATACATTCCACTTGTAGAGTTATAGATGGTTTTAAACGGTGTCGTCTTATACATTATGACACACTATATAGGAATAGTGAGGACTTGTATCCAAGTCTTCTGGCTCAAAACAGGGACATTAGTGTGGAGCTCTTTGTTTTTGAATTCTGTATGAAGTCTGCATCTTTTTGGAATGGAGTTTGCATTGCAAGTATTAATTGGAGCAATGTACTAACTTTGCACCTCTACCTGCCACTGTTAAGAAAGGGCATGGACAGACTCTGTTTTGTTTCCCTTCAGGTTACTCGGCTGCAGTATTTAAATGCGATTATGGCCTCGAGAATACACAATTCTTCACTGTCGCCAGATACATTTGAACTCAAAGTGATTCCCAGCAGTCAAGCAAAGTTGCTCAAAGACCAAAACTCCTCCAGAAGTGAGTGATTTTTTTTGATGCAATGGCCTTCGTAGTTTGGAGGCTGATCAAAAGAGGCTGATTCGGAATGAAGGGTTGACTTAAGAAGATTGGCTAAACAGGTCAGGCCTTCATTCATTAGAGTTTAAAAAAATGAGAGCTGAACCTATTGAAACATTGAAGATTCTGAGGGGGCTTGACTGGATAGGTGGTGAGAGAAAACCTCCATGAGTGGGGGCAGACTCAGGGGCATGGTTAGAGAAAGAGGGGATATTGGTTTAAAATTTAAAGAATTTAATCTCATGAGGAAAAGGTAGGGAAGTGGCCCAAGGCTGACAGCTGGCACAGATGTGACTGACCTGATGGCCTTCTCAAGTGCTGTAACATTGCCACAATTGTGGTGTTGGGGAGTCAGTGCAGAAAAGAGTGGGAAGCTAAACCCACTTTCGTGAATTGGGACTTACGAGGAAAGATTGAAAACTGGGGCTTTTCACTTCAGAAAGTAGATCTATTGTCACACTATATGACTATCTTTATTTGACACAAGATTGCTATGAAAATGGAAACGTGTGGAGAGGCTGTCAAGCACTAGAGGCAGTGTTGAAAGGAAGAGACCGCTATAGGAAGTGCATGTGTAAATACTAGAAGTAGTTGTGAAGCCATTGGCACCAGAATTAGAGCAGTTTTTTTCAGTCTTATTTGAGGAACAAATTCTAGTCTGAAATAACAATACCGTCTTATTTGTACTCTCTTGATCCATCCTTCATATTCATTGTCCACTGTAATTTAACTAGTGAGGGGGAAGGCTGAGCATCTGGGGAGTGCTGAAAGTCAATGATGGCAAGCTGTTATACGTTGCTCTCCACTAAGAGAACACTGTAGCGTACCCCTAAGGCCAGTTGGATTTCGAAGAAAGAAAGGAAAAATGGAGCAAAAGAGAGAAAAGATCTGAGATGCTTATCCTCTGGGCTCTGAGTCACTGTCAAATAAGCTGCATGACATCTCAAAACTCACTTGGGGTATCTTTGATGAAAGGTTGACTTTTTTTTTCCCTAATTGTTGTTGTCAGGTACCAGCAGAAGTAAACCACAAAGCGAAGAAGACAGTCCTGAGAGGGATGATGGTGTCTAGCCTAAGAGAATTGGCAAGGGGATTTGGCTCTTGTGTGTCCAAAGCCACACCACTTCAGTAAGCTGCGAATGTACTGTGCTAGTGCCTGGCTGGAGCTATGGCCATCCATTTGCTGGACAAACTAATTTGTTACAAAGTGGGTTTGGGATGGGTTGGAGAAAGGACTTTGTTATTTTTGTAGACTTTGTGCACCAGGAAAAGACTGGCATATGTAATGCTAAGACGACTAACCGTGACTAATTTCTCAGATAGAACTCTTTCTCTGATTTTTAGACTTGGAAGGGTTACAGTTTTAATCAGTTGCAGTATAATAGACAAAAAGGTTTATTATCACTCTCTCCCATGGACAACGAGGTCTACTGCAGTTACTTGAAGACTACAGAATGCAGATGTGTTAAAGCAATATTGAATGTGAATATACCACAGTTCTTTTTAAAATTGTTTTTCACCCCCACACTAAGATGAATGCTATTTATAGTAAAGCCCTGATTGATGAATTCTCTTGAGTTTCTGGTTGTTAGCTTGCAAGCCTTTCAGTCCACGCAAAGTCTTCATTTAAGAAGGAGGAAAAGTCTTGTGTCTCTGCAGGGATTTTTACTATCTCAGGATACATGAAAGTACTTTACACCCATTAAAGTGCTTTTCAAGCATAGTCAGTGGTGTAAGGCTGGCAACGCAGCAGACTGATGCTCACTCAGCAAGATCCTGCAAACTGTAACGTGCGAAGGATTGGATAATCTGCTTTGATGAAGTTGGATGGGCAGTAATTATTGAGTCTGGACAGCAAGTGGTAAGCAGGGGTGGAATCTCCTTTTTATTTTTGCAGTAGTGCTGACAGACCTTTGACATCCCACCTGAGAGAGCAGGATGTGGCTGCTGTTCACTGTTTCATCCAGAAGCTAGGATGTCCAACTTTGCAGCTATGCCCTCAGTACTGGACTGGCTTGTCAGCCTGGATAGTTGTGTGGTTTATGATCTGTGGTTTTTACCTGACCACATGTCAATAATGTGGCTTGAACTGCAAGTCACCAACACAGACACTGTCGACTCCCCAGCTCTGCTAACTTTCGGGACATGAGATATTATTGAGCTAAGGACGGAGAGATCTGCTCTGCAGTAGTATCCTTTGTGGTCTGGTGAGGCTCTCTTCAGGGCTGCTTGGTGGATTCTTAAACTAAATACAATGGGGGAACCAAACATCACAATAACCAGTGCATTCAGGGAACCAGAGGGGAAATTGTTTTAAAAATCAGTTTTGAGATGTAATGATTTCTGCACAACCCTTGCAGGAGAGGCTCTTTGCCACTGACCAGGCACTGTTCATACTCCAACCAGTGCTTTCATATTTATTCACCTTCTGTCCAGAACTGAATTCCTGATTCAGCTGGTTTGAAATTCTGCATGACTGCCAATCAATTCTTAAGAGATAAGGAAAGGTCAAGCATGAGGTAGGATCTTTGGGCCACGAGTTCATTACATTCAGTAATCTGGACCCGAGATGTATCTTGTGTTCCTTTTGGATGGAGCTGAATGATTAGCACACATTATCCCTTGACAAGAACTCTTTAAAAATTGTTGTGTCCAAACTTCTATTGGCTAGACTGCCTGATCCAAACCCTCTGGATCTTCGTTTATGATCTGTCTGACAGGGCTGGTGCAAGCCTTCAGAGTTGATGCTGTTCTCAGCATCATGGGTGTCTGGAAAGGGAAGGTGAATAAACATGGCTTGGAAGTTCCCCTAGGAAGGAAGGAGATTGCATTAATTTTGTCACCTCAGAAGCAATTAACAAGCTTCACGGACTGTGAGGCACCTTTGAAATGTAGTTACTGATTCGGTTTTAAAAATACCAGCTGATCCATGTGGAGAAATATCTGGTTAAAAACATGAAGTGACTATGAGCATATCTTTTTGAGGGGTAAAACTTGGCCTAAACCTAAGCGAGCAATCTCACAGCTCTTCAGAATTAACCCACATCCAAGATCTTTTGCATCAACTTTGGAGAATGGATGGGCACCTCTGTTTGATGACAACTGCGAAGGTGCAACACTCCTTTCCTGCTGCATTGAAATGTTGTTCGAGATTATCAGGCTTGCGTTCTCTAGAGTAGCACATGAACTGACAAGCTACCTAAATTCACATTCACCTCTTCCATTACACAGAGAGCATGTATAACACGATGATGTTGGAGCAAGTGTTTTCATCAAATGCTGTATCCTGTACTTGACTTTCTTTGAGAGAAGATCCTGGAACTACCCAGCTCGATGTATTTGGACTTAAGGGCATGCACCTGGTTTGTATCACTGAATACTACAACGTATTGATTCATCTTTCAGAGAAGCCTAAACCTACACACTACCATGTGCTTCAGTTAAAGTTGGGCTTGAGTTGCTAAATGTAAAGTATTTTTACCACACAAGTGATAGCCAATTACCATGCCATTGCCACCGCGGAATCCTGTCAAATGTTGTCCTGTGGGTTATTATTGAGCAGAAACCGAACTGGGCTCGTCATTTAAGTATTGTGGTTACAAGAGCAGGTCAGAGGCTTGGTATTTTGCAAGTGAAATAAACCCTGGAATTGGCCGAGTTATTGTTAAATACCCAAGTGACTTGCTGATGTCCTTCAGGGTAGGATCTATCTCCCTTACCTGGCCTTCGTCATGTTTGACACTCTTCCCCTCTGAAATGCTTACAGTGTGCTTGCTTGAAGAAGAAGAGCCCCTGATGCATGAATTAAAGTGCAATCTTTTAAATGAGAAATAACCGGAGATGGACCCAGAGTTCATTAATGTCTCAGGCTGGTCATGGAGAGCATTTGTTTTGCAGAATGATTTGATCTTCTAATTTCTGGTGAGCTTTTGACAGTTGTTTCTCTGACTGCCATTACTGAACTGTTCTGAAAGAGGAAACCTAGCTGCAGTAAGAGCTCCAGTTTAATTTGAGTGGTTTTGGTGGACTGCTAGCTCGAAAGAGGCAAATATATTGTTTGTGAGAGGGGAGAGAAGCTGGATTCAACCTTGCTGCTGTAACCCAGGCCAGAGAGAGGGCTAAAATACTGCACTGATCCTTGACTTGTGTCCCTTCATCTCTTGCTCCCAACAAGGGAAATTTGAACTCCTGTCTGAAGTCATCGCTGACTTAAACCCTTGTGCGAGAAAGCACCTGGGTGTTTGTGAGGAACTAGCACTTGATAATCACCTTGGATGGTCACTTGCTGTCTGATATGTTTCTCTGAAGACTTTTGCCATCTTTTCGTCATGCATGCAGTGTACTCCTTGGTGAGGGCAGGTGTGTAGACCATGATCAAATCTTGCATCTTTTTAATCAGATTTTCTGCAGCATGTGCCAAGTCCACCTGCAGCACGCAAATTGTAAACATGCATACCTGCTCTCCTTGTCTTTCGTGGGTGTTGGTACAACCAAGAGAAGTTCTGACACAAACCGAGAAGTTGCATGTTCCATCTCCACTTTGTCCTGTGCAAGCTGGCTTCAGGTGGGCTATGTGGTGGGATTGCTACAATCAGCCTCAATTCTCTGGGAAGGGGAATCAGAAATTCACCCGGGTGTTTCATCTCCTGACTGCTTTGAGTGAGTGTGAGGATGCGATATACCTCTGCAGTAAAGTCCCACGCTCACTAAAGAATGGCCAGCCAGATGGGGTGCAAGAAGCTGAGTTCAGCAACTGACAGGAAGGATGGAAACCAAGAAAATGCAAAAATGCAAATCCTGCATGATAGCCTATCACGACTCTCACAGATGAAAGTAGAACTAGAATGTGATGAGGCACATCCAGTTACTTTCTTATCTCACCTTTGCTTTTGATCTGATTCTGTCTGTTTCTTGCTGATCCTTCCCTCTTCTGTTAGTCTGCAGTGTTTCACTGTTGCTTGCATTTAAAAGCACACTGTCTAAAACTACATCAGAAGTAATTTATAAAAACTCTGTTTTACCAAAGAGTCTAGCAAGAAATGTAAGTGCCAATAATTCAGCCAAAATCAGACTTGTGCTTGTTCAAAACACGGTTGTTTTCCCAGTATATCTATGAGGTTCTGAATCTAGAAGCAATCATCAGGTTTCAGACAAATGATTTTGAGGGTTACTTTGTGCACTTGTGTTTTATATACAAACAAATGTATTAAAATTGTGTAGCTTCTGGTACATATTTTTAATCACATTCCAGGTAAATATTTTTTAATCATTGCAATTAAAAGGTACCTCTCATTTGTATGTACATTTATATTGTAATATTGCAGATATATATTTAAGAGAAATGGGTCTGTATTGTGTTGTATTGTACTGATGGAGCTGTTGCGTTAGATTGCAGGTCAGTTTAATAAATTTTTAAAAACCTCCAAGTGAGTGCAGTGTATACTGCAGCGGCACCAGCTTGCTGTCTGAATTCACCTCCCTCAAAAACTGCACGATGATTGAGAGTTTGTCTTCTCTTGAGGCTGATGTTTGAAGCTTTATTCTTTAATCCTTTTATGTCCAGCCCTTTGTGTTGTGTGCTGTCAAAGGGTGCATTTAAGAATTGAATGTACACGCATGCATATTGTATAATTTTTAACTTGTTTTTGCCTATTTCTTGCCTTCATGGGTGTCAGCACTGCAGCTTCTTACTTCCTCATCTGAGTACACCTATGTGTAGGCAGATTTACTTGACCATATTTGGCAAATCATCTGTTACAACTGAGTATATTGAATGTTCACCAATTTGCTTCCTTTTGGGAGGGGAAGGGGGGAGAAGCAGTGAGTAATGGAAATGCAGGTTGATCTCCGACCACCTTACCCAAGCAGTAGATCTCACTGTTGCCAGTTAAGGTAAGTTGGCACAGTTAAGATGTAGATATTTTGTCCTTGGATATCTGTTTGACTACTAAGGGTGGGATATCTGTACCAGGTCTTTGTTGGATCTCTGGAGGCAGTGATACTTGAATCTGCATACTGCGCAGACTTTCTGCTCTCTCACTCATTCCACATGTCATGAAGGGGCTCATCTTTCACAAGTATACATTGTTAAACGCTACCACCCTTGCTGCACACCTCTAAGGCAGTCAGTTACCGGCCACTTTCCAATCCGCTCCTACTTTCCCTCTTTCTCGATCTTTGCAGTGGGTTTTGCATTTGACTTTGGAATGTTCTGAGGTTGTAAAAGGTGATTTGTATAGATGCAGTTTTATTTCTCATTTACCATAGGTCTGCTGTGTCTTGCATTCAAACAACAAATTATGACAGTATCAAATGCTAGTGCAACTGAATTAATTGCTGCTGTAATCGACTGAAATTGGAGCATAGGTACCACTTCAAAACAATGTAAGCAATTCCTGAAGTCCAGTATGGCAATCCGTTCTTGGGAAGGATGTAGTTAAAGTCTGGTTACCCACCTCGAACTGTAGTACTTTGTTCAGCATTGGAGGTTTACTCTTCCAAGTCATCTTCAGTTTTTTAACTTTATTGAGTTCTTGAAATGGGTGAAAATAGTAGGAGGAGGCAGGTAACTTCACGGTACTGTTCTACCATTCTGTTGTATTATATCTGTAATCCAACCCCATAATCCACAGTGTCACCTGTTGAGTGACTTCCACATGTGTATCTACCCCACTTGCTCCGTCAACTCTGTTACTTGATCTCAACTGAAGTGAGTCAGACGTGATTATTGCTCAACAAACCTGGACTTCATATTCTCCAAGTCAGAATTGACCTTGACCTTGAGAATGTTCCCGAGTTATTTTCACTGCCCCGCTCAGAAGGGTTTATCCCTTCTCACCTCTTGTTTTTCAGTAGACATGATAACAATCTTTTAATATATATAACACTAATCACATTTGTAAAAAAACACTGAATGATTGTGATCATTCTGCAATTTCCACCCTTCTCTCCATAACCCAGGATCAACTCATTCAGCATGTGTGACCTTGTTATCCTCAAAGTAATTCTCAAATCATATTTTGAGTTTAACCATTATTTCAATTTCCTCTCTTTACCAATAAGTCCAGGTAAGTCTTTTAAGTGATTAAATATGGATTTTCTTGACTTAAAACTAATGACCTTCAAATCAGGTGGAATATGTTGTTTAAATAGGGAACTGCTTGGTAGTGGCAGATACCTGTCAATCAGCTGAAAGCATTTTGTTCATTCGATGCTTTTTATTGAAGCAGGAACATAAACTAACTGGCGATTCATCTAAGCTTTAAGGAAGGGGGATGTTTTTCAAATCACATGGTCAGGAGACTAGGCCTGAGTGAGATCACAGGCCTGAATAACAACGAATTAGGTTAATGAGAGAATTTGATGGATGGAGGAAAGAGCTGCTTTGAGTAAGGATTATTGCAACAAGTGTAGTGTGTTAATTATCAGTTGGATTTAGTAAGATTTACTGATTTTTGTAAGGATTGTTAAGCTAAGACCAAACAAAATGGAGTTATTAAAATAAACCAAACTGGGAGCCATGTGGGAAGGAAGTTAAGAGAATTAGTCATTGTCAAGAGTTTAGTGGCTTGGTGGTTGAAAGGGAATGGGTGACCAGTGGGGAACATCAGGGAGGTCTTGTAGGAGTTCTCTTAGGTCCTGCTTGCTAATTGGTTTCCTGTTTTGGATTTCATTGAGGGAATTGGTTGCTCAGAGAAGTGTAGTCACACCCAAGGTTGTGGCAGCTTTGCTGTACAGCAGAGAAGATGATGAAAAGAAGAGCAGTAGTGATAAGGGGATTTGTGGTTGTGGAAACAGGTATCTGTAGATGTAACTCCAGAATGGTATATTGCCTCCATAGTGCCAGGCTCAAAGATGCTGCAGAATAGCAGAGTATAAATATATACAAATCCCCGGGTTGCGAGTGGATTCCAATCTTGAGGCTGTTCACAAGTTCGTTTGTATGCAAGTCGGAACTTAATGCAGAACGATGTAAAGGAGCCATTCATAAATAGAGGAAATGGTTGTACGTCAGAGCTTTGAAGTTTCAGCCTCGTATGAGATTGCATTTGTAAATTAGGGACCCCCTGTATACACCTTTCAATGCTGTCAAACACCTGTGCTGTACACTTTTTAACCTTTGCTTTTTTCTGTCTTTCAGAGTCATTCGTTAATTTCCCCAGCTGCTTCTGGGGTAACGTGAACAGCCGGAGATCATGGTCCTCAGTGATTTAGGTAGGAAAGGGCACAGTGGTTCTGAAAGCAGGTTTTAGGAAGCGAGGCACGAGAATCAAAAACAGACCTCTAAAGCAGTAATCTCAGAATTGCTGTCACTTTCACGTGCTCGTGAGCCTAGAAATAGGAGAATTGGACAGTTGAATTCCAAGCTGGAAAGCTGATATAAGAAGGAGGGCATCAAGATTTTTCAAGTTCTGGGACGTGTTCTAGGGAAGATGGCCTGGATATTCTATCCCCAGAGCGGGACTAGGATGAATATCCTCACAAGCTAGCGGGTTTAAACTAGGTTGGCAGTGTAGAGGACACATCCCTGTGACAAATTTTTGAGTCCAGGCTGGGAGACAGATAATTATTGGGTGACCATGACAGACAAGAAAAGCGAAGGTTAGAACATGTGCAGTGAGGAGTTTGACAGTGTTAATATGTATATAAACGCAAAGAATATACTAATTTTTTTTTAAAAATGGGGTGGTGTTGCATTATTGACTGAACAATCAATTTCAGCTGTCAGGAGGCATGATACCCTCAATGAATCCTCAAATGTAAGTTGAATTCAAATTAAAACAGGGCAGTCACACAACTAGGAGCATATTGGAGACCTCCAAATAATGAACAGAACATTGGGAAGCAAGTATGTAGGCAAATTGATGACCGCAAAAGCAATTCAGCTGTCACAACTGGCTGATTTAACTACCTTAAAATGAACTGTGATACAAGCAGTATGCAAGACATGGAGGCAGAATATTGTCAAACTGCTTTCAAGGGATTTTTTTTTACTGGCATGTAACATTTTGACATGTTCAGCACAGAAACAAACCTTTCAGTCCAATGTGTCCTTGCCAACCAGATGTCTTAAATTAAACTTGTCTCGTTTTTCAGCACTTGGCCCGTATACCTCTAAACTCTTCCTATTCATATACCCGTCCAGGTGCCTTTTAAATGTTATTGCACCAGCATCCTCCACTTTCTCTGTAGCTTAATCCATACATGCACCACCTTTGCAGACAACAGTTGCCCCTCAGGTCCCTTTTAAATCTTTCCCCTTTCACCTTAAACCTATGCCCTCTACCCTGGGCATAAGATCTTTGTCTATTTATCCTATCCATGCTCCTCATGATTTTATAAACCTCTATAAGGTCACCCCTCAGCCTCTGACGCTACAAGGAAAACATCCCCACTCCCTTCAGCCTCTCCATGTAGCTCAAACCCTCCAACCCTCGCAACATCCTTGTAAATCTTTTCTGCACCCTTTCAAGTTTCACAATATCCTTCCTATCACAGGGAGACCAGAATTGTACACAGTATTCCAATAGTGGTCTAACCAATGTCCTGTATTGCCGCAACACAGTCGGAAATGACACTGAGCAAGTGAATGAAGTTGCAGTAAGTGGTCATTTAGGGCTAGAGACCGTGATAAAGTTATATTTAGCATTGTTATGGGGGAAAAAAAAACTCAAGTTCCAAATTTTATGGCGTTCAGAGAAATCTGCCAAAGGTGAACTGGATATAGCTACTTGAAACAAAATCAATAGCGATATTCAAAAACAAGATTCTGTTGGTCCTGTGCAGACATATCAAAATAAAAAAGGTGGTACTGCCAAATCTAGAGACCTCACCCCCCCCCCCCCCGCTCTTCAGATATATACAGGATAAGATAAGGCAAGAAAAGAAAGCTTATGACTATCACATGAAGTTCTTTGTGCAGAAAGCCTGGACAAGTATAAAAAGTGAAACAAGAAAGGAAATTAGGAATACAGAATGAAGATAAAATAAAATATTGAATGTTAAAATGAAAAGAAATCCAAAGGTCTTCTATCAGCGCATGAAAACCAGAATATTGAAGGAAAGATCAGGACCTACCAGAAATAATCAAGATAAGTTATTCATAAATGAAGATGATGTGACAGGGTCCTTAATGAGTTCTTTGTCTCTGTCTTCACAAAGGAGCAGGAAGATGCAGACATTCTAGTTGAAGAGGAGCAGTGTGAAATATTAGATAAAGTAAGTATAATGTGAGAAGTACTGACATCCTTGAATGTGGATAAGTCACCAGGGAAAAATGGGTAGCTGTTAAAGGATGCTAGGGAGAAAATACTGGGTGACATATTAGAGAAATGGAGGTCTGTCAATGTCTTTTCATGGTTTAAAACGGAGTGAGAATCCATTCTCAAGATAAATTGTCACTTGGGACCATGCATTGATAAGGATTGTCAGCATGGTTTTCTTCAGCAAAAATCAAGTCTATCTTCCTCAAAAAAAAACCTCAAATTAGTAACAAGGAGGATTGTTGAGGTAATCTTGCCGCCCACATGGGATAAATGTCCTGGAAGTCAGACCCCATTATTGCACAAGTCCCCACAAATGTGAAATATGACCAGTATAATCACGAGGAAGGTTAGTTCACCTGACTGTGTGACCACTGAGGCATAAAGAAGCTCTCACTATGTTCTGTTAGTGAACAAGAAAACTGAAATATATTTATTTGTAAGAAACATATCCTTTAACAGGTGGCATTATTATGAATTGCAAAGATGCATATTTACACTATACCACCCATAAAATCCAAACACATACATGTTCATTCACAAATAGGTCAGGCAACGTAGACAAGGTAGATAAGTTTATGGTGGGTGGAAAATATAGGCAGAAAATGAATCAAGTTTGTGGATCAAGGGTCCAAATTAAAAGATATGAAATGGGGTGACTTTCTAAGAGTTCTTTCAGTTTTTGGTGGTAATTGTTGTGGACCAGGCCAGACCCCCCTCAAAACCTTTCAAGAAGGTTGCTCAGACCCTAACTTTTCTAGTTTTGTTAAGCAGGTGTTAGGATGGATATTCCAGGAGTGATGCAGTTGGTCAAAACATTCGGTTTGAAACAAAAACGAATTTATTTACATAGTACTGAATGCACAAACAAAACAAAGCAGAAAATAGGATAACTTAACTACTTTAAAACCCAGTTGACACTATCACAACTTAATAATGCTGTTCCAAATACTTGCAACATCCTCATAAGCACCCCTTTGGCAAAAAATGTACAATCAAACACAGGTTCTTACCATAGAGATATCAGTGATATACATACAGAGAGGGTCAACCTAGAAATGTCTCTTTGACCAGCAGCCTCAGAAACTGACTGCTTGCTAAAACCAAACCAAACCAAAGAAAAGCTGAGCTGGGAGAACTGGCCACTCCCCTTTCATTCAGAGAATCCTGACAGTGTGGAAACAGGCCATTAGACCCAACAAATCAGCGCTGACCCTTTGAAGAATGTCTCAGTCAGTCCCATGTCCCGATTACTTGACATTTCCACTGACTAATGTACCTAACCGACACATCCCTGAATACTATGGGCAATCATTAGCATAGCCAATCACCTAATGTGCATGTCTTTGGACTGTGGAAGGAAGCACACGCAGACACGGAGAGAATGTGCAAACTCCAAACTGACAGTCACCTGTGGTTGGAATTGAACCCGGATCCCTGGTAATGTGAGGCAGCAATGCTAACCACTGAGCCATCATGTCGCCCATAATTGAGCCTATTGTGCAAGTGTATTTTTTTAAACTTGAAAGCCTCTTGACTAAGGCAGTATCTGTTGGCTGCAATCAAATTGGCCCTAAAACCCACTCAAACCAGCCCTTCTGTGAAGGAGAGTGAGCAAGCAGACTTGCTTCATAGGCTTTTGGACCTCTGAGTTCAGAGCCAAAACTACAACTTAACCAGTCCAAAAGCTGTTGCTGGGCAGTTGCTTTGTATTTCAGTCCAAAAGTACCTGATGCCAGCTCGTCTTGTGCAAATATCAAATCCAGATTCTCCCTGAAATTACATATACTTGTGTAATCAATGAGTAGACACAATGTAGTTGCCCTTTTCCTTTGAGTTGTTAAAAAGAAACAAGTGGATCTTTGTCTGTGACAAAGCATTTCAAATTTCCATTTTCCAGTTTATATTTCAATAACATTATGTCACCGTAAAAATCATAACGTGAATGTTGTCTGTATGAGTTTTAGTAAGCCCATTTGATGAATTCACAAATTGCATACTGGTCAGAAAAGCCCATAGAATACAGGTGAATGTGGTGAGTTGAATCATAATTGGCTCAACAACAGGAAATGTCAGATTACTCTGAAATTTGCAAGTGAGACATATCGGTCAGTTGGTTGGCAGCGAAGAGAATAGCCGTCGATTCCAGAATTGTACCAGTTTTTGGATGGAAGGATGGCAGTTGAAATTCAGTCTGGAGACGTGTGAGGTATTTCATTTGGGGAACGCAAACAGAGCTCGGCAATTCACAATGAAGGGAGGATGTTGAGAAAGGTATAGGAAGTGAGGAACCTTGGCATTCATGTACACTGACCTTTGATGGAATGTCTGCCTTTATTGGACAAGTTATGCAATGCAAAAGCGGGTATGTAATGTTGGAACTGTTTGAAACAGCTGGTAGGTTACAGCTGAAATTACAGGAAAGACATAATTGTATTGGAGAGAGTACAGAGAGGAATGACATGTATGTTGCCCAGGCAAGAGAATTTCACCTATGAGGCATGATTTGATTGGCTGGGAATTTTTCCTCCGAGCAGAGGAGGCTGGGCAAGATGTTACTAAACCTGAAAGGGTTCTGAAAAGGCTTAGAAGGATGTTGCCAGAGTTGAAGGGTTTAAACTACAGGGAGGCTAAATAGGCTGGGGCTTCTTTCCCTGGAGTGTCGGAGGCTGAGGGGTGACTTTTTAGAGGTTTATAAAATTATGACGGGCATGGATTGGGTGAATAGCCGGTGTCTTTTTCCCAGGGTAGGGGACTCCAAAACTAAAGGCATAGGTGAAAGGGGAATTATTTAAAAGGGACTTCAGGGGCAACATTTTCATGTGGAGGGTGATGCATGTACGGAATGAGCTGCCAGAGGAAGTGGTCGATGTGGGTACAGTTACGACATTAGGAAGGTATCTAGATGTCAGTATGAGTAGGAAGGTTTCAGAGGGATATTGCCCAGATGTTGGCAAATGGAAATAGATCAGTTTAGGATGTCTGATCGGCATGGACGAGATGAACTGATGGGTCTGTTTTCATGCTGCATGACTCTAAAATACTGAGGGACCGATATATAGTAGAGTGAACTAAAATGTCAGTTATCAGGTGCCACAGATTTAAAGTGATTGGTGTACACAATATGGGGTATAAAAGGTACTTGGATTTGCACCTGAAGTGTAGTAATCTGGTAGGCTATGGACCTGGTGCTGGTAGATGGTATTAGATAGGGAGGGGTGTTGCGGGCTAGTATTTCTCTCAGCTGGCACAAAGACAATGGGCTGGATGACCTCTCTCTGTGTTGTAACTTCTTATGGCACTACCTTAAAAATTTTGACCTGTGTAGAGCCTTTTACGTCCAACAGATACCCTGAAGCCCTTCACAGCAAGCCTTTTATTAAGGTAGTCCCTGTTGCAATGTAATGAATGTGGTAGCCATCTGCACACAGTCACCTCCCATAAACAACAATGGGGTAGTGATCAGCGGACTTCATTCTTGTGATGTTCATTGGATAATAAATACTGGCCATGATACAGGGTTTAACTCCCCTGCTCCTGTTTGAAGTCGCACATCTGGACAGGGGAATGGAACTGGCGTCATGTTCAGGATTTTGTGCGATCTGCTTACTGGCCCAGTCGAGAACACTTGCATAAAGTCATTGCTCAACAGTCGGTGCTGTCACTTGCACAGACTGAGTCACCAGCAAGTTGACTTCTCCACTGTTACAAAATATCTTCCAAATCCAACCGACAGAACTTGGCATTTTTATCTTTGGATGGATTCTGAGAACTCTGTTGCCAACAACCTCACCTAACTTTGCAGTGAAAGAAATAATGTTAACATTGAGGAATCGCCAGCTTGCACTTATTCAGCTATTACTTGCAGCTGTTTGATATTTGAAATCTGATGTGTTATTGAGTGATTTCTTAAGAAAGATGACTCATAAGTGCCACCCTATACACTCATGGAGTGGTTTTACCCCACAGCTATAATAATTACTGTCAAGGGCAGTGCTGTGAAATCCATTTTTTGTAAATTACTTCAATTTTTGATATCAGACAGCATTCTTCATTGGTAGATCTTTTGAGCATCTGGCTTTGGTTTTCCTTTGTTAGCTTGGCTGAAATCTGTGGCTGTCAGTTGATTTTTTTTTCCATATACAATGGCAATTTCCTCTTCAGATTGCCTTGTTTTTGGGAGGGATTGGGAAACTGCAATAAAAGCAGGATTTTCTCTTGTATATTCTCCCATGGGATGTGGGCATCTCTGGCCAAGCCAGCAATTGTTGTCAGTCCCATTGCAAAGATTACGGTAAGCTGCTGCCATGGCAAGTCGCAGTTCCCCCAGTACCTGTACACTCTGCAGTCATGTTAGGGAGGGAGTTCCAGCATTTTGAGCCAGTGACGGTGAAGGAATGATGCAATAGTTCCTGGATGATGTGTGACACTCAGCTTAGGGAAAGTACACCAAGGTTGTCTGAAAGTGAAAGGGTAGTCGATGGTGGAGTTGAGGGTGTTGAACCTTATGGGGACCTCCTTTCTGTTGGAATTCTGAACATGTCTAAGGAGACCTATGTTGTTACTGTCATGACTATATATGCATCTATAAACTAATCTGCTGATCATTTTTAAGAATAACTTCTAATCCTCATCAAAGTGACCTCTAGTTTACTTAAGACACAAGTGACCAGGTGGTGCGTCGGACTGTAGAGGCAAAAGAAACTTAATGAGTTCCATTGGCACAGCATGAGCCCACATTGAAGTGAACGTAGCAGGATTTTGAGGTTTGTTCGGCACTGAGATTTGATAAAATGCACTTTCTGAACTGTCTGGCTGAATGGATAATCTCTTCTAAGGAAATTTTTAAATTTTGCACATAAATGCACAACGAGACCAGACTAGTCTGAAACTATGCCCCAAGCAAGACCCTATACCTGAACACGCAGTTACTGAGAAATTATGCAGCTGGATGGTAGCTCTTGGTAATTGGATAAACAGGCAAATAATGAATAACTTGTATTTATGTAGTGCCTTTGAATACTGTAATGCATCCCAGAGTGCATTAGAGTAGGGACAGTGTGATCAGATAGTGGCCACTTTGTGCACAAGATGCTGCCACATGTTTCATTGGGAGAAACAATTTGACGGTGAATTTGGTGGGTTTATTGATAGTTGGGTGACAGTTTTGTTGAAGACTGCTTGAGTATGTTTTGTATCCACCTTGGTTTAATGTCCCATTTTAAAGACCGTACCTCCCATAGAGCAGTGTCTCCTGCACACAAGTTTGGCTGTAGATTGATTTGAGTCTGAAGCTGCCTGATGCAGAAGTTCAACGAAAATTGACGATTTTTAAAAAATTACTTGTTCACGGGAGGAGGGCATCGTGGGCTAGGTCAGCATCATGTGTTGCTGGCTGCTGGAGCCTTGGACTTGACATTCAAAAAGGACAACCAGTCATGGGGCTGAAATCAGATAATTCCTTTATCATTATTCCTGGATATGTCCTATCCCACTAGCAGAGGTAGTGTCACAGTGGTAGACAGTCAGGAGGGAGTTACCCAAGGAGCTCTCAACATTGACTTTGGACCCCATGAGGTCTCATGGCTTGAGGTCAAACATGAACAAAGAAACCTCCTGCTCATTACCATATACTGTCCTTCAGCTGATGAATGTTGACCGACACTTGGAGGAAACCCTGAGGGTAGTAAAGACACAAAATGTACTCTGTCAGGGAATTTAAATGTTTACCATTGAGAGTGTTACAGCAGCTGCACCACTGATCGAGCTGGTCAGATCCTAAAATACATAACTGCTAGCCTGGTTCAGCAGCAAGTGCTGAGGGAAGCAACAGGAGGGGAGTTGACCTATCCTTACCAATCTGCAGGTGGTGTATTAGTAAGAGTGACCATTGCACAGTCATTGTGGAAAGAAAGTCAAGCCTTCACATTGAGAATGCACTCCATCGTATTGTATGGCATTACCATCGTGCAAAATGGGACAGACTTTGAATAGATCGAGCAACTCAAGACTAGGTATCCATGAAGCGTTTTGGGCCATCAACAGCGGCAGAATTGTATTGCAGCACAATCTGAAACGTTATTGTCCGCCATATTCCCCACTCAACCATTACTATCAAGCCAGAGGATCAGCTCTCGTTCAATGAAACAGGAAGTCATGCCAGAAGTAGCACCAGGCATACCTGAAAATGAGGTGTCAACCTGGTGAAGCTACCAAACATGACTACTTGCATGCCAAACAGCATAAGCAGCAAGTGATAGGCAGAGGAATCTCACAAGCAGCAGATCAGATCCAATGTCTGCAATTCTGCCACCTTCAGTTGTGAATGGTCATGCAATGAAATAAATGATGGAATAATCCAACATGCAAATGCAAAAGTAAGCTGAAGCCTGTCAGAAGTGCCAAATGGATGATCCATTTTGGTCTCCTCCAGGGGTCCCTCGTCTTCAGTCAATTTGATTCACACCAGGTGATGTCAATGAATGGTTGGAGACAACCGGTACTGCACAATCTATGTGCCTTGACATTGTTCCAGCAATTGTACTGAAAACTTGTCCTCTCGAACTTGCTGCTCCTCAGCCATGTTCCATTTGCAACACAGGCATCTATCCGACAAAATGGAAAATCGCTTTGATACACAAAAAACAGGACAAATACAATCCACCCAGTTACCACCCCATCGGTGTACTTTTGATCATCAGGAAAATGATGGAAGATATCATCCACAGAGCTGTCAAGCAGCACCTGCTCAGTGACACTCAGTTTGGGTTTTGCCATTCCTTACCTCATTAGAGCCTTGGTTCAGACATGGGCAAAAGAACTGAATTCTAGAGAAGAGTTGAGAGTGACAGCCATTGACGTCAAGCCCGCATTCAACTGTGTGTGGCACCAAGGAGCCCTAACAAAACTGGAATCAACAGGTATTGGGTCCTTCACGAATTGGAGTCTAACCTGGCACAAAGGAAGATGGTTGTGGTTGTTGGAAGTCAGTCACCTCAACTCCAGGACATCTCTGCAGGAATTCCTCAGGATGGTGTCCGAGGCCCAACCATCTTCAGTTGCTTTATCATTCACTTTCCTTCCACCATAACGTGAGAAGTGGGGATGTTAGCCGATGATCATGCAATGTTCAGCAACATTTGCAACTCCTCAAATGCTGAAGCAGTCCATGTTCATATGCAAGATTTGGACAGTATTCAGGCTTTGGCTGACAAGTGGCCAGCAACATTCAAAGAAAATTACAGCACAGGAACAGGCCCTTCAGCTGTCCAAGTGTGTGCCAGTCTAGATTGTCTATCTAAACCTGTCACCCATTTTCGAAAGAACAAATACGCTACACAAATGCCAGGCAATGGTTATGTCCAAGAAGAGACCATCTACCCACAGCCCTTTGACATTTAATGATGTCACCATAATTGAATTTCCCACTGTCAACATTCTTAGGCTTATCATTGACCAGAAATCCAACTGGATTCGCCAAATAAACAGTGCTTACAGAGCATGTCAGACGCTAGGAATACTGTGGTGAATAACTCACCTCCTAACTCCCCAGTTCCTGCCCACTATCCTCCAAAGCTAATTCAGGAATGTGACGGAATACTCCCCTCTTGTGTTACGACACGGCGGTGAACCCTTCTGTGAATAAAACCAAATATCCAGGAAAGCTCACCTTGCCTCGTAATCTGTTAAAATATGAGTGACAGAGAGTTCCCCAATACCGCTGTTTAAAGAAAATAACATAAATTTTTTGAACTCTAAACGTGAGCATTAAACAACCATTCACAACCCTAAGGCCCCTTTCGCTTAACTGCTTATTCCCTGCCTCTAACTCTATAACTATATGCGGTTCCAGTAAGACACTTATTAAGATTACATCGACTTAATTTCAGAATCTTTGGTGTCTTTTTCTTCTGGCTGAAGACCTTCCTGGGTCACCTTAGAATCATATAATCCCTTGTGTGGAAACGGACCATTTGCCCAACAAGTCCACACCAACCCTCCGAAGAGGAATCCACCCAGACCCATTCCCCTACCCTATTACTTGATATTTACCATGACTAATGCACCTAACCTAGACATCCCTGAACACTATGGGCAATTTAGCATAGCCAATTCACCTAACCTGTACATTTCCAGACGGTGCGAGGAAACCAGAGTAGCCGGGGAAACCCATGCAGAAATGGGGAGAATGTGTAAACTCCAGACAGGCAGCCACCCGAGGCTGGAATCGAACTGAGGTCCCTTGTTGTGAGGCAGCAGTGCTAACCACTGAACCACCGTTCATTTACTGCGAATGTGTTTCATATGAAAAGATATCTTTGATTGTGTTTACTAATTTCTTGGGTCTCTCTTGATGGCAGTTGCTCTCTCTCCGATTTTCAAAATGCCTGCTTTGTATATCCCCAGTATCGGATCATCTCATTGGTTTAATGTTGGCAAAACAATAAATTCAAACTTAATTGGGTTCTAGTATCATGGGGCATACACTGGTGAAGTTCAAATTGTTGTCAAAACAGCAACCAACACTCAGGTATCCATTTCACAGCCAAATGTTACATATTTTCAATTTTCCAGTACACTCCTGGGCTGCTATCTAGTCATATACACAGGTGCTTATAAGCTCTCAGTTCAGAACAGCATTTACTCTCTCTTAAAGGTACAGTACACGCCTTCAACTTAATAACACTTGAGAAGTGCAGCTCCAGCAACACTCAAGAGGCTCAACACCATCCAGGACAAAGCAGCCCGCTTGACTGGTACCATATTCACAAACATCCACTCCCTCCACCGCCAATGCTCAGTCGCAGCAGTGTGTAGCACCTACAAGAAATTCACTAAATATCCTTCGACAGCACCTTCCAAACGTCTGACCACGACCATCCAGAAGGAAAAGGACAGCAAATACATGGGAACACTGCCACCTGCAAGTTCCCCTCAAACCCAGTCACCATACTAACTTGTAAATATATCACCATTCTTTCGGTGTTAATGGGTCAAAAATCCTGGAACTTGTCCATAAGCTCATTGTGGGTTACTTACAGTGTATGGACTGCAGTGGTTCCAGAAGGGAGCTCACCATCACTATCTCAAGGGGTATCTTTGGACAGCAGGCCAGCCAGTGATACCCAGATCCCACAAATGAATTTAAAACAAAGTAAAATTCTTAGAGCTAACAATAACTAAAATGGAGTATAAATTGAGTAAATGTCAAATTATCTAGTTTGGCAGGAAAAGAAAGCAAAAAAAAAAGTACATGACTTAATAGAGTGCAAAATTCCATGTTGTAGAGGGATCTTAGTGTTCTAGTGTATAAGTTGTGAAGTTAGTGTGCAGGATACAACAAATAATTGAGAAGGCTGTTGGACTTTCTGATAGAAATTGAACATAAAAATAAGAAGTTATGCTTCAGTTATGCAGGACATTGGTGAAACCTCAGCTCAAATACTGTGCGAAGTTTTAGTCTTCTTAAACAAGGGAAGATGCAAATGCATTGAATCAGTTCAGAGGAGATTTACAAGATTGATAAATGGAAGGAAGGGGTTGTCTTATGAGGAAAGGTTGCACAGGCTGGGCTTAATTCCACGAGTTCAGAAGAAAGAAAGATGACCAATTGAAGTTCTGACTTAGCTTGACGAAGTGGTTATGGAAAGGATGTTTGCTATAGAAGGTGAATTAGGGAGCAGTTTTTAAAATTAGGAGTAGCACTTTGAGGACAAAAATTAGAATTATTTTTTCCTGAGGTAGATATATTTTTGTTAAACAAGGGGATCTAAGGTTATTGGGAGTAGGTGGGAACATGGAATGGGAAAAATAGACTTTTCAGCCTTGATCTTAATAGGTTTGAGGAGCCGAATGACCTGCTTCTGGGAATCCTACTGACATATGTTCAGCACGGATAATCTCTGCCTAGATTTCATGATGCAAGTTTTCCTAAAGCTGGTGAGGACCAGTAGGTCAGTGCAAGAGGGGAAAAAAATCCCTTGAAAGTGGCGCTTCGGTTACAAATTTAATTGTATGTATGCTGTCACCGTAACCTCAGTGAAGTAATTGGCTTCTCTGGCTTTCTGTTATCAACCAATCCCATATTTTTTCATCCTGTTCTGTTTTTAATCTCCATCTCTCCCTAATTGTTCCTGTAGCAAGTCTGTCAGATCATTGTTTCCAAAGTGCATTCTTAGCTGTCTTTCTTTCTCTAACTGCACTTTAGTATCTGAAAAGTTGATTGGGACTTTATTGTAATTTATAAAGAGTTTGAAGGGAGCCATTGGAAAGGCCAGTATTTGTCGTGTATTCCTAATTGCATTTTAAGTGAGTGACTTATGATACAATTTCTGAGAACACTTTAAGATTCTACTCCATTGCTGTGGGTCTGGAGTCACATGTAGGCCATGGCGGATTTCCTTCCCAAAAGGGTTGACTATGGCCTTTTGAACAGCTTTTAATTGCAGGTTTATTAATTAATTGCGGTTTAAATTTTGCCATCTTTTGGTGGGATTTGAACCCATGATCATAGACCATTAGCCTGGGGATTAGTTCAGTGGCATTATTACAATGTCACAAACTGTCCATGTTGAGTAGGTGGTCTTTAAGAAGTCCCAAGGATTTGAACAGCAAAATAAAAGGCTATGCATCGTGCATGTCAGTCACTGCTTAATTCCCCAGGGTAGGATCCGAGACCCAGCCGTTTCATCTGCTCTAACAGTGACCTTCCATCATTATAAGATTAGAATTTCATTACTTGCTGATGGTTGTGCTGCGTTTGGTACCATTTGTGACTTGTCAGTTTCTGGATCAGTCCTGGTCCACTTGTACAAGACCTGGACAATGTTTTGGCTGATGGTATGATGATAAGCCATAAGTGACCTTCATGCTATATAAGTGTCAGGCAATAACCACTTCCATCAAAAAAAATCTCACCCCTTACCCTAACATAACAGATCCTGAAACTTATGTGTACCTGCCATGTACAAGATGTATTTACAAGAGCAGATCACAGGCTGGTGGTTCACCACCTGATTCCTCAAGCATTTTACACCACCTCCAAGATAGAAGTCAGACATGTGCTAGAATATTTTTCACATCCTTAGATGCGTGTAGCTCGAAAAACACCAAAGAAACTCAATTTAATCGATGCCTCATCTACCATCTTAGGCATGCAGTCCCTTTAGGCACTGCAGCATAGGAACAGACCAGAATGGTCAGGACATACTGATCTGTCACTTAGGTGATCATGGCTGATCCTTGATCTAATTTTGGTTTCATATGCTTACCTGATATCCCTCGACATCTTTTATCCTCTAGAAATGTTTCTTTATTAAATATATTCAGTGAGTCAGCCTCTACAAAATACAGTGATAGAAAATTCTACAAGTTCTCCACCCTCTGAGTGAAGACATTCATCGTCATTCTAAATACGAAGTGGTATATCGTGTGTTGAGACCATGATCCTTTGTTCTGGACTCCCGAGCCAAGGGGAAACATCACCCCTGCATCTAGTCTGTCTAGCCTGTCAGAATTTTATATGTTTCAGTGTGATCCTGCCTTGTTCTTCGAAACTCAAGTGAATACAGATCAAGTGAACCACGACCCTCACCACTCACTCAGAAGGACGAGGGCAGCAGAAACATTGGAACACCAGCACCACAAGTTTGCCTTCAATTCACATACCATCCTGGCTTGGAAAATTTCCCTTCTGCATACCATGTTAGACTAGTTGGTCATTTTCAGCTTGCGTGTAATAGACTTGTGTAATCTACATGCATTAAGGGACATGGAGAGAAGGTGAGAATGCAGAGTTAGATTGCAGATCAGCCACGATCTCACTCAATGATGTAACAGGCTCAAGGACTGTTATACCACTGTCATATCCATTGGAGGGAAAGACCTCACACAATAAATTAATGTTTTAAATCAGTGATGATGTTCTGGACCTGGCACACACAATTAAGTAAGTATCTGCTGTAATTTAGGATGGATTGATCACTGGCTTCCTCCCTCCAACTCACAATACCATGTGTCCCAGACAAGTTCAACATGTTACCACTAGAGGGACACCTCACATTTCCTTCAGGGAACTGGCAAAGTGCCATCTCTGTGTGAGAAAGCGTTATGTGGCACTTTCCACAGCAGCCGCGCTCACCCATAAAATTAACATCTCCGACTAAAGTGCAGTCTTCTCTCCGTCATTAGGAAACAGTGGCCGACTTCAGCTGCACCAAGCTAGGAACTTGTATTATGCATAATGCTTGCAGACCTGTGTTGGGATCACTCTCTGGCTCTGTATTTTAGACTCCTCTCAGAAATGCCTTAAAGCCCTGCTCCCAGAATCACCCCATTTGTTTTGTTGGCAAGCTTGGCAGCTGTTTTGTATTTGGGAGGAGTCTTTAAAGTGTCCAGGAGACAAATGATGGGGTTGACCGTTATCTTTGAAACATCACAGCGACACCACAGCCACTCTGGCATCTACTTGAACCGAGAGAATGTGCAGATGGTCGGCCTCCTTAGGTCCCACAGGAGCTGAGCTTTGCCAGTTTGTTAACTCAGGCAGTGTTTTGAACCTGGGATCTGACTGTTTGAATCTGTTTGCGAATACAGACAGTGTAAATCTGGGAGCGGTGAGGAGAAGCTCTCTTTCTCATGGACCCTGTTCTGCTCTGCGTGGGGAAGTCTTGGGGTAAAAGGATGTGAGCCTGAGACAATTCACCCCATCAGCTTGGGTCTACATGGTTTTCTGGCTGGGAGTGGATGGCAGTTTAGAG
Source organism: Chiloscyllium plagiosum (assembly GCF_004010195.1). Lineage (NCBI taxonomy): Eukaryota > Metazoa > Chordata > Chondrichthyes > Orectolobiformes > Hemiscylliidae > Chiloscyllium > Chiloscyllium plagiosum. The sequence goes on along the minus strand of NC_057751.1, from coordinate 15,629,938 downwards.
AGACGGGGCACATTAGTTCCAGGATATGTAGTTCCGACTCCTGCTGAGCTGAAGGGAATGATGTCAGTGGAGGGCAGCTGAGGCTTAAGGCCAGCAGTGCAAGAACCAATCTCAGGAATAGTCAAGTGTGCTCCTGAGGGAGTTCTGCCTTTCATTTGAAATGTCAAATAGTGTGGACACAAAAGGTCCTGCATCACTAGAAGAAAAGTGGGAATGTTCTTCCTGTTATTGCAGCCCACATTTTCCCTAAACCGACAGCTCTAAGAGATGGTTATTTTTTTTCTCTCCAATCCCCAGCATCCATTGTTGTGTGTTGCAGGTGAAAGACACAGTGGATGAACAACGAGTGCATAAAACTTTCTTCATGTTACACCACCAGGAAGCAAGGAAGCACCCGAGTGGCCAGTGGCAGGCAGGGCCCTTCTCATCAAAGGGATGGAGATGATTATATTGCTCTGAGTGGAAGTCGGCTGTCAGATTTCCTACCCTACAGCTCCCTAGTTGGTGTGATAGCTCAGTGGTTAGCATTCCTGCCTCACAGCATCAGGGGTCTGGGTTCAATTCCACCCTCGGATGAATGTCTGTGTAGAGTTTGGACAGTCTCCCTGTGATTGCTTCGGTTTCCTCTCGGTGCTCTGGTTTCCTCATACGTTCCAAAGATGTGCTAATTAGGTGTACTGACCATGCTAAATTACCCATAGTATGCTGGGTAAGGGAAGGAGGAATGCTTTTTGGAGGGTTGGTGTGAACTCAGACCGAATGGCCTGCTTCCACACTGTAGGAATTCTATGATTTTCTTCAGTCAATTTAATTCACTCCACGTCATATCGAGGACCTGCTGAAAGCTTTGGATACTGCTAAGGCTGTGAGCCCTGACAACATTCTGGCAATAGTACTGAAGGCTTATACTCCAGAACTGGCCATGCCCCCAACCAACCTATGCCAGTGCACCTGTAGGACTCGCATCTCCCTGACAATGTAGACAATTGTTCAAATCTGTCCTGGACACAAGAAGCAAGGAAATCCAACCTGACCTAGAACTGCCCCAGCAATCTACTCTCAATCATCAGTAAAGTGATGGAAGGGGTCAACAACAATGCTATGAAGCAGCAGCTGCTCAGCTATAACCTTAGTGATGCTTAGTTTGGGTTCCACCAGGCCAGTCAGCGACTGGTCCAAACACAGACAGAAGAGCTGAAGTCCAGAGGTGAGGTGAGAGTGACTGCCCTTGATATCAGTTTCTCATTTGACCAAAAAGCCCTGATAAAACTGGAATCAGTGGGTATGGGGGAAACTCTTGATTGTTTGAAGGCATAACTGGTGGCACATTGGAAGACGGTTGTGATATTTGGAGGTCACTCATCTCAGCTCCAGGGCACCTCTGCAAGAGTTCCTCAGGGGAGATTCCTAGGTCCAACCATCTTCAGCTGCTTCGAGAATGACCTTCCCTGCATCACAAGATCAGAAGTGCAGATGTTCGCTGATGATTATACAATGTTCAGCACCATTTGTGACCCCTGAGATCCTGAAGCAGTCCATGTCAATGTGCAGCAAGATCTAGACAATATCCAGGTTTGAGCTGACAAGTTGTATTACAGAGTGCCAAGCAATGACCATCTCCAACAAGACCATTGGATCATTGACATTCAATAGTGTCGCTATTGCTGAACTCCCCATTATGCATACCATAGAATCATAGAACCCTAACAGTGTGGAAGCAGGCCATTCAGCCCATTGAGTCTACACTGACCTTCCAAAGAGCATCCTATCCAGCCAGACCCCCTACCCTGTCCTTGTAAACTTGTATTCCCAATGGCTAATCCACCTAACCTGCACATCTCTGGATACAGTCGGCAATTTAGCATGGCCAATCCATCCAAACTGCATATCATTGGACTGTGCACCTGGAAGAGACCAACACAGACACAGAGACAATGTGCAAGCTCCACACTTTTGCCCAAGGGTGGAATCGAACCCAAGTCTCTGGCGTTAATAGGCAGCAGTGCTAACCACTGTCCCGCCATGCCACCCCTAAACCCCTAGTTTACCATTGACCAGAAACAGAATGCTTAGCCATGTAAGTGCTTACAACAGCATGTCAGAGGTAGGCATATTGCACTGAGTATCGCATGTCCTTATTTCCCAAAACTTATCGACCATCTGCAAGTCACAATTAAGGAGTGTGATTAAATACTCCCCACCTGTCTCGATGAGTGCAGTTCAGACAACACTGAAGAAGCTTGAAACCATCCAGGACAAATCAGCCAACTTGATTTGCACCGCATGTACAAACATTCACTCCTTCCACCATAGATGCTCAGTAGCAGCAGTGTGTACCCTCTACAAGATGCACTGCAGAAATTCACCAAGACACTTCGGACAGCACCTTCTAGACCCACAACGCTACCATTTAGAAAGACAAGGGCAGCAGAAATGTGGAAACGCCACCACCTGCAAGTTTCTCTCCAAACCACTCACCATCCTGACTTGGAAATATATTGCCGTTACTTCACTGTCACTGGGTCAACTTCCTGGAACACCCTTCCTTTCTGCATTGTGGGTCAACCTAATGGACTGGTGCAGTTCAAGAAAGCAGCTAACCACCACCTTCTCGAGGACAACTAGAGACAGAAAATAAATGCTGCCTAGCCAGCGACGTGCACATTCCATGAATGAATTTTTTAAAAAGTGCTTCATATGTAATTAACCTATACGTTGCATACTATTAGTCAGTGAAGACTTGCAATCCACCACCCAGCCAGAGTCATTGCTGACTGTGGATGCTCAATCACAACAGGTCTTTTGAATTAGGGTTGAGTAAGCAGGTCCTACTAGGAAGATTGCTGGTGCCTTTTTCATACAAGACAGAGCAGCGCTGCCAGTAGCATGCATCAGTGACACACTTGAGCAGCAGCGCAGGGCATGGAGCCACTACACCTTCAAGCTGCCAAAGGTCATGAGGGAGACAATGGTCAGCACTTTCCTCTGAGTCTGGAGAAGCTTACTCTTGAGCACCAAGTCTACACCGACTCTTCACTGTGCTGCTGAGACAGCCATCATTTAGGTGAGCATAAACCTTATCTTCTCTCTGGAGTGGATGTAGAAGAACCCGTGGCACGACTCAAAGAAGACCTGAACTTGACATGTGGTCAATACTTATTGCCTCAACCAGTGCCTTAAGCAAAATACTTTGTGGCCGTTGCTGTCTGTGGGAGCTTGCTGGACACGGATGGGCTGCTGTGTTTTCCCTTAGGCAACACTGACTGCAGTTAGAGATCCTTTGCACAGCGTATTTAGGATGCACTGAAGTTGAGAAAAGTTGGAGAAAAGCAAAATTTTTAACTTTTCTTCCTTGACCTAATTGCATCCGGTTGTGGTTTGGGGTGATTTTGCTCTGGCCCTGTGATGACTCAGTAAGAGTGCGTGGCAGCTTATTTGCACACAGCAACGAGGGTAAGTGAGCAGTTTTCGACATCATTGGTTGGACACGGGGAGGTGAGTGTGGGCATGGTGAGGAAGCTATATTGGCCAAGGAACATGGAGAGGTGTCCTCTTCTTCCAGTCCTTCCACAGCACCTTTTCAGCTCTGATTGAGACCATAGCATCTCCTACAGAGGATTGAATGTGTTATGGGCGGCACAGTGGCTCAGTGGTTCAATTCCTGCCTCAGGCGACTGTCTGTGTGGAGTTTGCACGTTCTCCCCATGTCTGTGTAGGTTTCCTCCGGGTGCTCCGGTTTCCTCCCACAGTCCAAAAATGTGCAGGTTAGGTGAATTGTCCATACTAAATTGCCCATAGTGTTAGGTGAAGGAGTAATTATAGTGGTCTGGGTGGGTTGCGGGTCGGTGTGGACTTGTTGGGCTGAAGGGCCTGTTTCCCCACTGTAAGTAATCTAAGAAAGTTAGGGTCTGGCTAAATTGGAGTTCAGGTTTTAAAATTCCAGGAAATCTGCTCATCCTCAATTCCATTCTGTACTAGATTATTAGCTTAATGTGTTTATTATTACAAAGATGCCAAAGGCTTTGGGGTTGAAAGCTTTATTTGATTTAAGTAATAACAGCCACTTGGCTGTACTCGCGCAGCAAATGGAAAATAAACAGATCAATTAAATTCAGTTACCACGACCGTAATCCTTCAATTTACCGTCCTCCATTTTCTTGTAAAAGTTTCTGCTATTACTTACATCAAATTAGCCTGAAGGGTCTTGGCATTTAGTAATGATAGATTATCCTCTTTTGAAACTTCAATCGAGCAGAATTATTTGACATGTCATGAATTGCAACATTTGAACAAAAATCGCAGGAACTCTGTAATTCGAATCAAATGGCAGCGATTGATCGCAGGACCATCCTGGTATTGATTTCAGCATTCATTCACACTCAATACTGGTGGGGTGTGGGGACTCAATTTGATGCCAGTAGCCTTTGAAACAGTGGCCAGGTTAGCTCCTCTCTATTTTAAAATCACCGTCCTTGTTTTCAAAATCTTCCCTGATGTTGACACCCCAGCCCCCCAGCCGTCTCTTCTCCTCACATACAGTCTTTAAAGCTGTATCTTTGGTCAAAACTTTGGTCAGCTAATACCTGCTTAAATGCTTCAATTTAGTATTTTTTTACCGACACTCCTTTAAAATATGATTAGATTTGATTAGATTAGATTAGATTCCCTACAGTGTGGAAACAGGCCCTTCGACCCAATAAGTCCACATCGACCCTCCGAAGAGCAATCCACCCAGACCCATTCCCCTACACCTAACACTACGGGCAATTTAGCATGGCCAATTCACCTAACCTGCACATCTGGACTGTGGGAGGAAACCGGAGCACCCAGAAGAAACCCACACAGACAGGGAGGAGAATGTGCAAACTCCACACAGGCAGTTGCCTGAGGCAGGAATTGAACCGAGTCCCTGACACTGTGAGGCATCAGTGCTGACCACTGAGCCACCGTGCCGCCCTTGGGCATTATGTTACTACAGTAAAAATCATTTGCATTTATATAGTGCTTTGCATGATCGCCAGAGTGGTGAATGTACAGATTTTGAAATGTGATTGCAGTTGTTGGAAAGACAGGAGTCGAGTTGAGTGCAGCAAACTCTCACAAACAGCAATGTGATCATGACCAAATTATCTGTTTTTTTTGGTTGGGATGTTGACTGAGGGTTAAGTATTGGTTCGGACACTGGGGAGAATTCAGAACAGTACTGTGAGATCTTTCTTGTCCATCCATGTAGTAGGCAGATGGGTCTTTGGTTTTAACATCTCATCTGAATGGTGGCTTCTGTCTTGAGTATCGAGGGTACAAAACATTTCAGTATTGGCTATAAATCAGGAGATGAAAGGAAGATAGTAGCTTAGCAAATTTAGCATCATACAGAAAGTGGTACTAAGGAATCTAGTGCAGCTTCAGCCTGACAAGTCTTTGGATCCAAGTCGACTTCATCCTGGAGTTATAATTTTCCAAAATTCCCAAGATTGAGAAAAGGTTCCATTGGACTGGAAAGCAGCAAATATTCAAGAAGGGACAGGGGTGGAAAACAGGAAACTATAGGCTGGTTAACTTGACGTCTCTTGTGAGGTAGTTGTCAGAATTGGTCATTAAAAAGATTTTCGTCACATACTTAGGAAAACTCAAGGCAGTTGGAACGAGCATGGCTTTGTCCAAGGGAAATCACGTTTAACCAATTTGTTAGACTTCTTTGAAGGTGTAATGCTTTGTGAATAAAAGAGTGCCAGTGGATGTACTGCACTTGTATTTGATAAGATGCCGCATCAAAAGTTGTGGCGGAAAGTAAAACCTCTTTAAGTGTAGGGTATAACATATTAGCGTGAAGAAGATCAGCTAGCTCTCAGAAAACAGAGTTGGTCTTATTGGCAGGACTTGACAAGTGGACCCACAGGATCCAAACTTCTTCAGTGTCCACAATGAGGGAAGTGAGGATGTAAGGACCTAAATCCCAGACAACACCAAGAAAAGTAGGAAATTATGTTGTGAACAAGATGTAAGGAAGTCACAGGCAGAGAAATAAAGTTAAGTAAGTGGGTATAAATCTGACATATGGAATACAATGTGGCAAAATGTGAAGTTGTTCACTTCAGCAGGGAGAATGAAAAAAGCAGGGTATTACTTGAATGGAGAATGACTGAGGAATTCTGAAGTGCAGAGGGACCTGTGTGGCTAATGCATGAGTCACAAAAGGTCATAGTGCAGGTACAGCACGTAATCAAGAGGATGAATGAGATTCTAACCTGATGAAAAGAATTGCATGTGAAAGTGGGCATGTCATGCTTCAATTGTACAGGAAATTAGGGAGGCCACATCTCAAACAGTGCGTGTAGTTTTAGTCTCCTTACTAAAGGAAAGACATCAATGCTTTGGAGGCAATTCAGCGGAGGTTACTGGATTGATACTTGGAATGAGCTGTTGTTTTATGAGGATAATTCAGACAGGCTTGGCTTGCACCCAAAGTCATTGGCAATGTGTCTGGGTACCCCAGCAAAAAACAGTGCTCTTTGCACTTGTAGCACCAAGGGTGGGGAGTTTTAAAAAGTAGTTTTGATATGCCTTGAAAATATATTCTGTTTTTGAGGCTTTTCTTACAGTACTTAATGTGACTCCAGGATTCCCCTTATTCTTGCTATTAAGGGAGTCCAACGAAGGTTCAACAGACTAATTCCCGGGATGGCAGGACCAACGTGAAGAAAGGTTGGATTGACTGGGCTTGTACTCAGAGGAATTTTAGAAGAATGGGGTGGGGAGGGGGGGAATCTCATAGAAACATGTAAAATCCTGATGGGACTGGACAAGCCAGTTGCGGGAAGGTTGTTCCCCATGTTGGGGAAATCCTGAACTAGGGGTCACTATGTAAGAATAAGGGGTAAGCCATTTTGGACTGAGATGAGGAAGAATTTTCTTACTCAAGAGAGTTGTGAACTTGTAGAATTCTTTCCCACAGAAAGGTGTTGGGGCCAGTTCATTAGATATTCAAGAGGGAGCTGGACTAAAGGGATTGGGTGTATGGAGAGAAAGCAGGAGTGGGATACTGAAATTGCATGATCAGCCAGGATCGTGGTGCAGGTTCAAAGGGCCAAATAGCCTACTCCTGTCCTTGTTTTCTATGTTTCAAAGTGCTTTACAGCTAATGAAATAGTTTTGGGGTTCCGTCACTGTTGTCACGGAGTAAATGTGGCAGCGAATTTGCATGCTGCAAGCTCCCACAAACAGCAATGTGAAACCAATCAGGTAATCATGTTTAGTGATGTTGGTTGAAGGATAAATATTGGCACAAAGCTTGAATAGGAGAGAGGGTAACCTGCTCAATTCCTGACACTTGGTGTTTCCCATAACGTCATTGTCATCGGTATTCCCATGACGTGACATTTATGTGTTCTGTCCTTTCACCCAATTTCCAATGACGCACAGGAGTTTTCTTTTGTATAAGCATTGATAGAGTTGAACATCAGTTAAGTAAACAGCTGAACAGCTTGATTTAGTATTTCCACTTGGGAGTAATCATTGGCAAGCCAGCAGAACTGGATGTAATGTTGTGAAGTGAGTCAGATGTGAAGGAAGCAGTGAGCAGATGAGGAGGGTGCATGACTGGAAATTAATTATTTCTATCTATTTCTCTTTCTTCACATGTCTTCCAGCTTTTGTCTCCTGTCACTGATCTGCATAAAACCAAGGCAAGATGTATTCTGCCCTGAGACTGGGAAATGGAGACCACATTGGTTTCTAAAGCTGGTCATATATTTCTTATTTTGAAAGACTGATCTTATAAGCCTGTCACATTTTGTTAACATAAAGGCTACTTTATGGTGTTTAACTCATATTGTAAGTGCCTGATGTATTAATCTCAAGAAACACTCCTTTGTAATATTGAGATTATAACACAAGATAAACTCTCCCAAAGGTATAGTATTGCCTCCTTGGGCTCTTGCACCTGTCACCTTTCGTCTCAGTACAGCTTAAATAATTTGTGTCATGTGGGAATTTCTGGGAAGGTCAGTATTTTTTGCCCATCCTAATTGCCCTGAGTTGGTGTTGAGCAGTCTTCTTGAACCATTGCAGTCCATATGAATTAGGTCCACTGGAACATTGTTGAGGAGGAGGTACCAGGATTTTAACCCAGAGATGGTGAAATAATGGTGATACACTTCGAGCACGGGCTGATGTAGTTTGAAGAGAAACCTACAAGTGGTGGTGCTCCATCCATCTACTGCCCTTATGCTTTTAGTTAGTAACGTTCCACAGACTCAGAAGACACTATCCGAAGGAGCTTTATTGAGTACATCCACTGCTGCCACTGTGCTTTGGTGGACTAAATGCATGTTTAAGGTGCCAGTGGGGTATCAACCTTCTTGAGTGTTGTTGGGGAGCTGCACTCATCCATGCAACTGAAAATATTTCATCCCACTCTTGACTTGTACCTTTGGTGATGGACAGGCATTGAGAAGTCATGAGATGAGTCACTCTTTGCAGCTTCTTGTTACGAGAAACTATTTGTATGGCACCTTGCTACATAGCCAAAAAGGCAAGCTGTGCAGTGTTGAGGCACGTTAATGGAAGCATCCAATTATATTTACTCAAAAGCTACAATGTTCTGATTGTTGGTGAAGCACAATGGTGGGAAGCTGAGGTTTTTTGACTTGCTTCGGAATGGAATTGACAGAATGCCCAATAGTACAGCTGCCAGCTGTGGCCTTCTAGACTGAGGGTGTGTGAGCATCGAGTTAATTTGGGGCTCACTTATACTTGGCTGAGGTACTAGGGGAGTACCTTACTTGAAGGGAAGGAGAGAAAGTTGCCTGTTTTGATCTATTTACTTAAGGAGGGATATTCTTGCATTGGTGGCAATTCTGAGAAGGCTCACAAGCCTGGTCCTGGAGAGATTTGAAATCAAGGATGAGAATTTCAAAATCAAGGCACTGTTTGACTGGGAACCACTGTTGGTCAGCGAGTATAGGGTTAGTAGCTCAGTGGGACTTGCTACAAGTTAGAAAACAGGAGAAAAGTTATTGATATGATTAAGGTTAGGATGACTATAAGACTGCAGACAGGCAAGAGGAGTGTTGAAAGAGGCTACAGAGACATAGATAAGAGTTTAACAGAGGTTAACAGCACTAAGTCATGACATGGACTCAACTGATTTCTGGGAGGAAGGGATTGTCGACTGGGAAAGGTTGATCAGGTTGTGCCTGAATTCTGGAGAATTCTGGAGAACTTATTGTAACATACAAGCTATTTTTAAGATGGCAGCACAGGAGGATTTCTGAGCCAGAGCTTGTCTGTTCCGACCACTTTCTTCTTTCCTTATGTTTTTCTTTTTTCAGTTTTTTTTTTCTCTACTTCCCTTCTGGAGGCAGCGACGGCAGCGGCTGGGGGTCTTTGGAGATCTGCCGCAAGTTGGCTGGTGTGCCAGGGCTGGAGTCTGGTGGTCGACAGCATCACGGCTTCTTGGAGGTCAGGAGTGCGGTAGAGGCTGGGAGCAGGACTCTAGCTGTCTGCAGAGGGGCAGGCGGTGAGCCTGGATGGTGGTCAGCGGCGAGATGGCCAGTGAGCTTGGATGGCAGTTGGCGTGGGGATCTCCTGGCACTGTGGTGGGGGAGAGATCGGGCCCTTGTAGGGAGTGCAGGCCCTCTTGGGGAAAGTCCAACATGGAGCGTCTGCAGACCCTTGGCTAAAAAAAGACTGTAAGTTTGAACTTAAGCTTTTATTTTAATCAACTACTTTGTATGGAGAAGAACTGTAATGTTATACTTTTAAATTAGTTACTTATTTTTCTACTTGAACCTAAGATTTTGTACCTAAGTACCTTGTACCCAAGATGGCGCCGGGAATGGCAACTCTGCACATTTCTCACTGTACTGCTGTGTCCCTGTACTTGAGTACATAAAATCTGATTCCTAAGATTTGGAAGGGACCTGAAGGGTGGATACTGAGAATGTTTCCCTGAGTCAGCAACCTGAGACAGTCTCAGAATATGGGAGTTTCCATCCAAGATAGGGCCGAGGAGGAATTTCTTCTCTCAGAGGTGTGTGAATCTTTGGGATTTTCTTCCCCAGAGAGAAGTGCAGGCTGGACCACTGAATCCATTCCAGGCAGAGAGACAGGTTTTTGAATTACAGGGGAGTTGAGAGTTATGGGGAACAGGCAGGACAGCGGAGTTGAGGTCGCTGTCAGATCAGCCACAATCTGATTCCTGCATTGGAGGAGCCATCCCTCGCTCCCATCTCCTATGTTCACTGGTGGGAAGCCTTGTCGGGGCTGGACAAGGTGATGTCGACAGGCATTTCCCTATATTGCAGTGATCAAACATGTTAGCATAAAGCAGCATCGTTCTGGGGGTATTGATGATGGGGGCAAGCAGATGGGAGGTAAGAGATCAGCCAAAAGAGAGCATTGGAGTAGCCAAGTCTGGAAGTAACAGTGGGATAGAGTTATTTGAACACGGAAGAAGACCATTTGGCCCATCGAGTCTGTGCCGGCTCTCTGAGATGCAACGTAATATGGTCCCAATTTACTCCATACTCTTCCCACAGTCTTGCGAATTTATTCCCCAGAAATTCCCGTTCAGTTTCCTTTCGAAATTGTTCGAGTCTCCTCTCCCACTGTTCTCGTAAGCAGCTCATTAAAATCTCCTTTACACCCTCTCACGCGCGCACATCCTTCCACTCATCGTTGGGTCACCCTGTTGTTTATCTGCCAAACAAACAAGGTTTTGCAAAACATTACTTCCATGTAAATTGCCTGGGATGCAGTGGGAGGAGAGCACAGGCTCGAGCAGAAAACTCATCCTTCGTGAGATGACCGGAAAATTATCGCATTTGGCAGAGACGTTCTTTTGTGGGAAGTCATGAAAGATTTGAATGAGCGATACGATTATATAAAGAAGGAACTTGGGGATCTGAGAGCAGAGAAAGCACACCGTTTGGAGAAATTGCCTCTCCTCGTCAGCAGCGCACACACAAGAGACACGTTTACTGTGTCGAGTTGGAGTTTCTCTGTTGGATTGGCTTGCTTTCCAAATCTTTCTCAGCTGATTAATGGCAGTTTAAGCTTTAAGGGAGGAAAAAAAGGGGGCTGGAGCATTGCTGCTGACCCGCCCCTGGACCACACTCTCCACCTCCTGGATTTCCCTTAAGCGCTGGGCTCTTTTTTTCCTCCTCTGATTTCCCTTCCTACGGTATTCTTTGTGTGTTTTCTCTCTGTCTCTGTCTGTCGCTCTCTCCTCTCTCTTGTCCCCTGCACTCAAGCCCCAGTGATGGCTGCAGCCAGACTTGCACTTCTCTGTTTGACTCTGCACCGGGTCGCCAGCTCCTTCGACTACGACGACACCCTTTACGACTATTTTCCCGACCAAGACGACCCGACAGATGTCGATTATAAAGATCCCTGCAAAGCTGGTGAGTTTACAAGTCGATCAGTGTCCTGGAATGAGCAATTAGGCGTGGATTTTTTTTTGAAAAATAATCTGTAAAGTGAGATTTGCAACCAAGACAAGTGAAACACTGGTGCTTAACTTATGAATACATTTGGAGAAGTTTTGCAAAAAGGAGGTTTTGCAGGAGTTAGTAGTGGGATTTTTGTTTTGGCATAAAATGTGCATACTTCAAACAGCACTCCTCCCCCCCCCCCCACACCGTTGGAGGAACGGACAATAAAACACCGACTGTGAAATGTTGGGCGACTTGTTCAAATTCCATCAGGGTGTTGGGGGTAGAGGCAGGCCGGCACAGGAATTATCGGGCTGTGCAGAAGTGGGGGGGGTGGGGGAGCGGGTGCCATTCAGATCCTTCCTCCCCAAGTGTCAGTTTCTCTGCCCGCGTCGGCTGTGCAAGTTTCCAGCCACTGTTTTGGGCGGACGGCAGACGTTAAGACGCCTGGGGAAGAGAGCGGGAAATCTGAATGGGGGGTTTGGTGGCGGAGAGAGGGGGAGAGACATAAGCAGAAAGACCGGAGAAGGGAGTGAATGCGAGAGTTGGAGGATAGACAATGAGTTGGGTAGGAATAGAATGAGATCGTAAAAGGAGAATGGGGACAGGATGAGAGAGAGATGGAGATTTGGATAGAGATGGGGGAAAAAGAGAGTAGGAGACAGTGAGGGAGATGAGAATGGAGAGGGATGAGGACAGAAAGAGATTGAGGGAGATGGGAATCAAGAGGAATGGGGACAGATGGGGTAAGGAGCCAGTAAGAGAGATGCGCTAGAGAGAGAGAGATGGAGTAGAGAGACAGATGGGATGGAGAGACAGTAAGAGAGATGGGGTAGAGAGTTTGTAGAAATGGGATAGAGAGACACAGATGGAGACAGTGAGAATAAGAACGAGATGGGGACATGGCGAGAATAAGAGTACGATTGGAACAGAGTAAGAATGAGAGAAGTGCAGAGACAACAGAACTGGAGAACTGGAGATAGAACTGGAGAACAAATGAGTGCGATGGGAATGTAGTGAATGAGAGAGAAAGAGATGGGGATAGATCGGATGAATGTTGTGCAGGGCACATGAGGAAACAGGGAAGGGGGAGTAAAAAGGGCATGAGAGATGAGAATAAGGATAGACGAATGAGAAATGAAAATGGGGCGAGAGTTTGAGAGCAGTGAGAGAATTGCCGGGGAAGTCTTTTTAAAATGAAAATGGGAAGGGGATTAATCAGTTTTCTCAGAGCAAACCTCAGGAAGGAATTGGAAGTGAAGAAAAGATGATTGAGGCAGTGCAAAATACGAAGGGATGGAAAAATCTAGAGTGAGAGCCATTGTTCGAGGTAAGGCACTGTTGTAAATGGAGTCATTTCTGGTCAAGTTTGGTTTACTGCTGGGAAAGACAGCTACGTGGTTGGCGCAGGCCTGTGGGATTCCTTCAGCACCTTTCATAGGTACTTGCATCATGCCAGTGCTCGTCAATGCTCTGATCTCTTGGGAATAAAAAAACCCACAAAACAGGTCATTGTTTTGTTGTTTCATAATTTGAGTTGGAAAGAAAGGTTTGTCTTTGAAAATCAGTGCTATGAAGATCTAGTTTAGAGTGAGGTACTGTTTGTTCCCGAATGATGATGATCCCTTTTAGCTTGCAAGGGCTTGTTATTTTTGATATTTGTAAGCAATATCCTTGATTTGCCGTATTATCAAACAGATTTAAACCTTGTGATACATTACTAATGTCTTGTTCACCCAGAATTAGTTCTCTGTAATATTCTTGCTCCATTTCCCTTATCTTAATGCTAAGCATCAGATGTGGCTCAGTGGGCAACTAGTGCATCTCTGTGTCAGGATGTGGTGGGTTTGGGCCCAATCCATAAACCTCAGCCCATAATTCAGGCTGACACTCCACTGGAGAGTGACAGTTTTTGAAAGTGGTGTCTTTCGGATGAGGTGTTAATTCGAGGCCATGTCTGCCCCCTCAGGTGATTGCTAATGTGGCTTTGGTACTCTTTCTGAGGAGAGCAGAGAGCCTGGTGACCTGGCCAATATTTATCCATTGACCAAAGTCATCATATTGTGTGAGCTTGCTGTGCACGTACTGGCTGTTTCAGTTTCTGCATTACAAGAAGGAATACATTTCAAAAGCACTTAATAGGCTGTAAAGTATTAAAAAGACATCCTGAAGTAATGAAGCACATGATGTAAATACAAATGAAATGCATCACCAGTGTGTAAATGTAAATGTTCCCTTCACGCTGTGTAGCATTGCAAGGCTGAGGAATTGAATGCTGGCCTTTTGGCATCAGTTATTCCAGACTGTAACACCTGCCTTTGCTCCCAGTCGAGTCTCCGTGAGTCATATTTTGCTTTTACCCGCCTGCATCCCTCTTCTGCATTTACCACCTGCTTTTACTTCTTCATTTTCCTTGACCATCTTCAGATTTCCATTCACGTTGTGCATCTGGGCTCAGGCAGTCCCTTGTCAGTCTTGATGTTTAAGACTTCTTCTGATGCTCTGCACAGGCCCCATTCACAACATGTTCTTTTAATACGATTTAACTGCCAGGAGTGCTGGTTTCTTGCATTCTGCCATTCGTGAAGGAGAGGCCATCCAAACTCTCCTGTCCATGCCTTAACTTGCACAAAGCCCTGTGCATCCACTTCCTATGCTTGCTGACTGACATTAGCTTCTGGTCAAGCAGTGTGCTGACTTTGAAATTTTAACCTTCTTTTCAAATCAACTCGATCCTCAAAGCACCACTTGCCCCACTTGAAGGTCACACACTAGACTTATCAACCAACTCAGAACCCATCGAACTGGAGTGAGAACAAGTCATCCTTAGTTCAGAAGGGCTGCCTATGAAGAAGGGACAAAGTTGCTTCTTTAACAGAGTGATCAGAACTGCACCAGATAAGGAGGAACCAAGTTCCTTTAGTCGCAGTTTTCCTTAATGAAAAATACGAGGAAATTTTCATGGATTTATTAAAGAACCATAAGAAATAGAAGATGGAGAAGGCTGTTCCAACCCTTGAGCATGCTTTGTCATTGAGTAGTCATTGAATAGGATCATGGTTGATCTGCTTGGATCCAGCAGGAATTTTGTTTTAAACACCAACGTATTAAGATCTAGAATGCAGTCCTGAAAGGGTGTTGGAAACAGAATCAAAGCAACTTTCGAAAGGGAGCTAATTGACAGAGGAGAGGTTTGTAGGGGTGCCAGGAGACTATTGGACAGCTCGAAGAGCCAGTCTGGACTCAATGAGTTGAATGGCCTCCTCCATGCTATATCATTAAGCAAGTCAGACTGAGTTTTTTATTATTGTCCTACTTACCTTGTTGGCTGTCTGGCAGGGTCCTTGTGGTCCAGTTGGTGCTCAGAATCTGAGCACTGTCATGATCACCAAAATGATAATCATACTGTCACTCCCACATGACAATGTCTGAGTTAATTGCATAGCAGTGGTGGAAGCTCTTGGATTTGTTTTCTTGCAGTTTGGGTTATTTTTGGGGTCTGGTTTCAGCATTGAATCAAATTGCGGGATCACCCGTCACTGTAAATGAAGGGTTGGGCAGAACAGGCGAAGATTATGGGGAATTATGGTGAATTATGCTTAACAAAATGATCAGGCAAAAGTTGAGTTTGAATAAGAACCAATTACTTTCTTTGAGCAGTGCATGAGTTTTGGCTGTGATATTTTAGGAACAATGCGAAGACATCAGAGAGGGAGGAAAAGATTCTTGAGAATGGGTCCAGGGATGATGAATGTAAGTTATGACAGCAACTTGAAGAGGTAGGAACAATTTACTTTGGAGAAGGGAGGTATTGAGAGTAGCTTCTATGATTTAAAATCATGAGGCATCTGAACATACAGCGATTATATACAGAGAAACTGTTCCTGCCAGCAGAGGATCGTGAACCCAAGGGCACAAATTTATAGTGATTAGCTAAAGAGGCAACAGTCACATGGGAAACGCAGAGGGTGGTTAGGATCACCTGCCTTGTAACTATTCTGCAAATTGGGGTAGCCCACCAGGTAACAGGATTTGTGAACAAAGCAAATGTGTTTGACTGAATGAGTCTTTTCTGCTGTTGCACATGGAGTTACCCGGTATTTCCCATGTGAGGTATCTGGTGTGTGATCGCTCTGTTCTCTTCTCTTGACTCCAGATGCAGTACCTTGAAAAAAATTCGACGAGTTGCAGTTGTTTGGTTGAACAAGTGAGCAGGGGTATGAGGCGAATTGAGGATTTTCTTTGCTTCACTGAATAAATCCCTCTTCTAAAAGTATTTTTATGGTCATTGCAGCCTTCGGTTGACAGGAAGATCAGCTGCTCATTCCCTTCCAATCCACTTGTTGGAACTATTATTTGGTTCAGTGCTATGTGGTGGAACACTGGGACTGTATAATGTACTCACTGTGGGGAGCTTGAATTAGCCTGAACTTGAACAAGTCCAGCTTGTGCCCTTCCAAACTTGATTTATTGTGCGGAGAGAGCTTTTTGAGCTGTGTAACACAGGGAAGATTTGGTGGGTAAGGAGCTGCATATGGAGTGCAGACAGTTTAGATTAGATTTAGATTAGATTACAGTGTGGAAACAGGCCCTTCGGCCCAACAAGTCCACACCGACCTGCCGAAGCGAAACCCACCCATACCCCTACATTTACCCCTTACCTAACACTACAGGCAATTTAGTATGGCCAATTCACCTGACCCTGCACATCTTTGGATGGTGGGAGGAAACCGGAGCACCCGGAGGAAACCCACGCAGACACGGGGAGAACGTGCAAACTCCACACAGTCAGTCGTCTGAGGCGGGAATTGAACCCGGGTCTCTGGCGCTGTGAGGCAGCAGTGCTAACCACTGTGCCACCGTGCCGCCCACAATTTGAGGAGATGATTAATGAGTTACAATGACAGCAATTTCCCCGATTGTGTATGGGCACGAATACACTGTATGTGACCACACTACTCTTGCCTGATTGCAGCTTCACAGCAATAAAGTTCCAATGCAAATCAAGTGTATGCTGCATATCCCAAGGTGCTGAACCAGACTGAGAGTGCATCATGAGGCAGTCAGTAAATACACAGAATTAGAACCAAGCCCATGAGGCAGCAACATAACCAATCAAGTCTGAGGTCTTATGAGAGTGTCAAAAGAACAATATCAAGCATTGGGAGCGGTAACTAATTCAGAAAAATGCCTTGCATTTATGTTGCACCTTTTCCAACCACTGGACATATCAATATACTTTGCAGCCAGTTAAAAACTTTTGAAGCGAAGCCAGTGTTGAAATGTGACGGCTAATTTATGCACAGCAATCTCCCACAAACAACAATAGGATCATGATTAGATTATGTTTTATTTTTAAACCAATATTGGCTGAATGCCAGGGATAACTCCCTGGGCCTTACTCTCTTTTGAAGTATTGACCTGGGATCTTCTCCAAGCACGTGAGAGCGGACAGTGGGCTTAACATCTCTGGATCATAGTCGAGCATCAGCCTTTGTGACCAAATCCTACCCATGGTATTCTACTTCAGAGAAAAGAATGCTACCACTGAGCCAGCTCTAATATAGATAGTTAACCGGTGGGTCAATCCCTTGCCTGCCTGGTGTCATTGAGATTTTTATCAAGTATTGATATTCCAAGTGGACAGCAGTGATTTCTGTGAAAAGTATATTCGAATCCTTCTAGAATGCTGGATGGAAGGTTCACCAATTGGTTAATGCCGAAAGGGGTGCGTAACATGAGAGATTTAGTAAGTGGCCTTCGCACCCAGTATTGCTGAGAGCGTGGACTTGCGCTCTCCTTTTGTTCTGAAAGTAAATCTGAAACTGAATCTTGGCACAGTCTGGTGAACTAGATCAATGCAATTATGAAGTGGGAGTTGCTACTTCATGGCTTTGTCCCTTAGGTGGTGAGATTATATGAATGAAGAGCAGGCCATTCATTCCATCATGTCTGCATTGCCATAACAATCAAGAAGATTCTTGGCCGTTCTGATTCTGGCCTCAGTTCTACTCTTTTGTCATGCCTTCATAATCCTTGACTCCCCTTCTGTCCAACTCAGCCTTGAAGATGTTTAGTGACTCACCCTCCACCTCTCCCTGGAGAGAGAATTCCAAAGACTGATGACCCTCTGAGAGAATCTTGTTTTCCATGAGCTCTTTTAACTCAGTTAACACGTGAGTCACTTATCTCAGTCATCGAGTGTCTTAAATTCAGTTTCCTGAAAGCTCCTCATTCCCCTCCACTCTGCCAGACAAGTAATATTCAGCACACACATTAATTTTACAGGAGGCTCCCATTCAACCAGTCAAAACCTAGGTCCTAGAGATGAATGACCATATCGCCACACTGTCTACATTTAGCTTTCTCAGTCAGATATCTTTATGATTCAACAAATTTAATTTTTTTTAAGTTCCTAATTCTTAGCGCTTTAACTTTGATCAGAATTCACCACATTTTAGAATGCCTGTTGGCTAAAGCTGCTGATTTGCTTTCCCCTTTGGCTCTGGTTATAACAGCGAGGCCCAGCATGAGAACGAAATGCCACGTGTTGATTAAATTTCCCTTCCTTGCAGCTACGATATTAAGACGTGCCCAGTGAAGAGCAATCAGATTCACTAGTTGCAGAATCCACTTGTAAGGGAATCAGGTTTACCAAATGTGAACTGCAGCTCATTTGAACAGGCCTGTTTCCCTGTGTTTACCTTAATAAACAAAGTTAATGATTGCCAGCGAACTTGGGCAGAAGATGTTAGGAGGAGGGAATGAGCCACACACTTGAAAAAAAAATCAGTTTCTAATTTCACTTGGAGATATTTCACAGGCCTTCACTGCTGCTTCCTTTGTATGCTGTGTGACCCATAGGCAGTAGAAATACCTATCTGTCTATCGCCATGCAGGCATTTCATGTTTTCAGACATTTATCACCAATGGAACAGCTCTGTGATTAGAATATTGCCCGTTCACCCCTTTTATGTCATACAGTCATGCAGCACGGAAACAGAACCTTCAGTCCAACTTGTCTACGCTGACCAGGTTTCCCAAACTGAACTAGTCAAGTTTGTCTGCGTTTGTCCCATATGCCTCTGAACCTTTCCTATTCATGTACCTGCCCAAATGCCTTTTAGATATTGCAACTGTACCTGCATCTACCACTTCCTCTGACAGTTCATTCTATATTTGCACTACCTTCTGTGTGTAAACATTGCCCCTCAGGTACCTTTTAAATCTTTCCCCTTTCATTTTAAACCTATTCCCTCTAGTTTTGAATTCCCTCACCCTAGGGAAAAACCTTTCCTATTCACCTTGTCTGTGCCCCTCATGATTTTATAAACCTCGATAGAGTCACCTCTCAACCTCCTTAATCTCCATCTGCCACTCCTTGGCCCATTGGCCCAGCTGATAAGATCCTGTTGTACTCTGAGATAACAAGTCTTCACTGTGCACTATCACAACAATCACTGCCACCTGATGAAGGAGCGACACTCCGAAAGCTAGTGCTTCCAATTAAACCTGTTGGACTATAACCTGGTGTTGTGTGATTTTTAACTTTGTACACCCCAGTCCAACACTGGCATCTCCAAACAATTTTGGTGTCATCCACAAACTTAGTAACCATGCTTCTTATTTTCTCATCCAAACCTTTTCTATAAATGACAAACAACAGTGGATACAGCACCAACCTCTGTGGAACAGTGCTGGTCACAGGCCTCCGGTTCAAATAACAGCCCGCTATCATTACCCTCTGTTTTCTACCATTAAGCCAATTTTGGATCCAATCAGCGAGCTTTCACCTGAATGCCATGTCATCTAACTTTACTAACCAACTTACCATTAGAACTTGTCAAAGGCCTTGCTAACGTCCATGTAGATAACATCCACTGCTCTGCCCTCATCAACCTTCTTGGTCATGTCCTCAAAGTTTATGTGCACTCCTGGAGGTTTTGAGCATTTTCATCATATCGTAAGTGAGGTGTCCTGGTGATT
Source organism: Chiloscyllium plagiosum (assembly GCF_004010195.1). NCBI lineage: Eukaryota > Metazoa > Chordata > Chondrichthyes > Orectolobiformes > Hemiscylliidae > Chiloscyllium > Chiloscyllium plagiosum. The sequence goes on along the minus strand of NC_057751.1, from coordinate 15,610,517 downwards.
TCCTTTTCTGCACTCTATCCTCTTCACACTCAATGCCTGTGTTCTTCTAATCTCTAGTTGTTTCAAGAATCTTGCCATTCTTTCTCCCACCAAACTTGCTGTGCTCTGTGCTTTATATTTCAGCAGCTTCTGTTCATCTGCCTGCCCCTCAGGGACCCTGCCATCCTGTTTAGCACGTCTTCATTTTGATGCAGATTGTCTGTATTGGAGAGATTGTGGCCTGTCAAAATCTGCCTGATGAAGGGCTTTTGCCTGAAACATCGATTCTCCTGCTCCTCGGATGCTGCCTGACCTGCTACCCTTCTCCAGTACCACACCCTCGGCTCTAATCTCCTGCATCGGCAGTCCTCACTTTCGCCTGTTAAAATCTGCAGTCAGCTCCATCGTTTGTGCTCACAAATAATCCACCATCGACTCTGTTCTTCCTCCCACTCTTCACCTACTCCTCCTCAAGCTCACTCATCCTCTGCTTGTTCCATACTCTGCTCCAACTTTTATTTTCTTTGTTGATCATTTTAACAAAATGTTTTCAAATTTTAAGACTGCAGTGAGTGCCAGAGTTAGTTGTCTGTTCCTTTTCTTTTTAATGATCAAGGGCATCTGTTGTACAATCTAAAAGTCAGGAAGCTATTCACACATATAGATCAGAAAGAAATTGAATCGCTTATACCAATTTCTCCTATCTGTTGGGTTTTATGGTGCAGTGCTTACTGCCCCTAACTTGAAGCAGAAGCTGTGGATTTGAGTCCTGCCGAGGACATCAATGACAGACACTAAGAGCAGGGAAATATCCCTATCCTTGTGATGCAAACAGCATAACTCCAAACAACAGCACCATGTAAAAGTATGTGTTGCCATTTGGACTTCCTGAGTGAACTTTAACACACTACCTGTCTTTTGGAAACATGCAAAATCTTTTGCGCGCAGTTAATTATGAAGTGCAGTTTGATAAACAACGTTCCTTTGATTCAGAAAATCTCAATTGAGGCCTGCCTTTTGCTGTTTTGTTACTGGCATTATGCACAGTTTGGTTACCTAATGTTTTTGAGGCAGACTTTGGTTGTTTACACACTTTATCGCAGCCGATATCTGTGTTGGGTTGCAGTTTTAGGTTGAAAATTGCCATGGCCTGATTGTGAGGCATTCACATAAGGCGATGCATCATTTCCAGGATGCTTGATTGTCTGTATGAAGTGGAGTCATCTCCAACACAACAGATAGTTCGGATTTTATTATAACTTTCTTTTAAAAAGCTCCTCTCTTCTGTGACCAGCATTTTAACACAGTAACCTGGCAAGATTCACAGGTAGTATTTGAGGTACCGAGAGTCACAAGTGCATAAGTTGAGCAACCTAGCTACTAGAAGAAAGTGCTGGGGAGTCAGAGTTAAAACATGTGGCGCCAGAAATGCACAGCAGGTCAGGCAGCATCCGAGGAGCAGCAGAGTTGATGTTTTGGGCATAAGCCCTTCATCCTGATTCCCGAACTGTCGACTGTCCTGCTCCTTGGATACTGTCTGGCTCACTGTGCTTTTCCAGCGCCACACTTTCAACCTAGCTACTGCCTTGCTCCCTGTCTAATGCCCTTTCACAGTTCGAGGACCAGTAACCTCTGATTCCTGGCAATGGAACAGTCACAATTATTCAACAGAAATGGACAACGAGACCCCGCTATGTGCTACACCTTGGAGGGTTGTTCTGGACAGTAAAGCAGAATTGAAAATTCACACTAGACTGTGCATAACATTGGTTTAATATGTATACTTATAACAATAATTAATTGATGGGTTCACATATATACAAAAAAAGTAAAAGGCGACAGATGCTGGAAATATGAAATAAAACCAGAACGTGCTGGAGAAACCCAGTAAGTCTCGCAGCATCTGTTGAGCGAAAAACAGAGTTGATGGTTCAAGACTGGTGTGACCCTTCTGTTTGATGTGTTGGACTTGAGGTGTGAGCAGTCAGCAATGATTATCTTGAATTAACTTACGCCACAAGCCAAACTGCCGACAAGACGAATGATAGAAAGTTGTTGCATGAGGGAGCAGGCTTCCGTTGAGATCTGTTCGACCCCGGGAAGATTAGTTTTTGTTTTCAGTCTTAAATGACATGCTAGACTGAGCTGAACTCAACCTGACACAAAGCATACTTTGAAGATGTGCCCCAACATCCACTGCCACAGTTTCTGGGAAAACATCACGGCAAGGATGGTTAGCACAATGTGAGTGAAAAGGAAGAGCTGAAAACTGACTGCTAGGTAACCAAATGCATAGATCTTCAGAAAGAACGGAATAGAATCAAGTTACTTAGTGTCTGAAATATGACGTTCACATACATTTGTTTATTCTGTGAATTAATGAATCAGGCTTAGCTGTTGAAGTATTGGCAAGGTTAATGGCACTTGCACTTATTTAAGATTAAACGGTGCAGGGATTTCAAATGGGCTGAGATAGGAGGTTGCATGAGAATATCCAATTTGTGTTGCTACAACGTTTATGAAAATGTAACTCACCCAATAGATTCTACACTAAATGTCAAAACTTGTCATTCTAAGCATAATGCAAAATAGACAATAGACAATAGGTGCAGGAGTAGGCCATTCAGCCCTTCAAGCCTGCACCGCCATTCAACATGATCATGGCTGATCATTCCGAATCAGTATCCTGTTCCTGCCTTATCTCCATAACCCTTGATTCCACTATCTTTGAGAGCTCTATCCAACTCTTTCTTAAATTAATCCAGACACTGGGCCTCCACTGCCCTCTGAGGCAGAGCATTCCACACAGCTACCACTCTCTGGGTGAAGAAGTTTCTCCCCATCTCTGTCCTAAATGGTCTA